>NC_051044.1:17406008-17653508 GCF_904848185.1 Acanthopagrus latus
TCAGTAACCCGGGTTACTCTACAAACATACGTGGTGCTTCCTTTGAAACGGGCAGTGCTATGTGTGTAACCGGACACATACAAGGTCCTCCTTGATTGTAATGCTCTTATCTGAACAACAGTACGACACCAGCAGCTGGTTAGCTTAGCCCAGCGTACAGACTGGAAACAGCAGGGGGAAGCTGGCCTGGTTCTGTCTGAAAGTAATGAAATCTGCCTGCCACCACCTGCAAGGCTCACTGGTTAACTCGTTCTATCTTGTCTGTTCGAAGAAAAAGCTACTGCATGTTCAATATCATACTTTTGCTCTATAAGTCCCTCAATAGCAGTCTTTAAAATTATCTACGTTATGTAAATAACAACATTGCTATTGACACTTGAGGACTCAGCTCAAGTGATGTGAGTGGAAGGCCTACTAGGGTCAGTGTATACGTTCTAATCTTTTTAAATACATGTTAAAGATATATTTCCATTTATAATCTAAGACAGAAAGACGTTAATGTGTGCAGAAAATGTGCAGCACTGTGTGAATTCTGCCTTAGTATGAACTAGATCTGATCTGAACGCATTGGTGGAGGTAACGAAGATCTTCTGAGCCAACAGTGTTACGTTTTCACCTGTGTCCATTGCAGTCATGTCAGTGGGACAGCAAATACTTTTATTAAATTCAACCCCTCCCCCAAAAAAACAACAACTGATTATGTCAGCATTATCTCCACACAAGACCTAATTACAATCAAATAATAAAGACAAACCATTATTTGAATTCATACATGTGTTTTCATTCAGCTTATTTACAATTTAATGACATCCACATAAACTATTAATACAGTAATTTAGCAAGTTGTTCTGGACTCCTTAGCATTCCTGAAATACTTGTGGGTAAAATTTGCTTCACAGGTTTAGGTTTATATGTAGATCCTTTGCAATTCAGTGCTGTGGCTTATACTCATTGTTTTGCTTATTTCATCTCTAAATGTGCATTAAATTGTTTTTGGACCATTTACTCGACCTTCTCTCGCAATGCAGGAGAGTTAATATTATTACCAAAGAGCCAAACATCATGACAGGTGAGACAATATACCAAACAATTAACGACAAATATGCTGCAGCACGTAATCTGTTTCCCACTTGCCTTTTTTTTAACCAACACATTTACACACAGCAGGTTTTTCTATCTGGGGTCCTCTTTTGCCAGACGGATGACGACTCCGCCACAGCACTTTCCAATACTGGTAAAGAAGGGGGTGATGAGAATGTTCAATATGCTGCTCCACACAGTCTGGACCCAGTGCATGTTGATAAGAAGGAGCTGCACACAGGGCATGATCAACCTGGAGTGATACAGGGACAATGCATCAGCTCAGCTCACTGATGGAAAACAGAAATACTGCCACACTCCTAAAAAGGACTCCTAGTGGGGTGGCAGAAAACATCATTCAGCTACCAAATAACTGATTCTTGTTTTACTTGATTTCTTTTTTTCCCCCCACTCCATCCACCTCATTTCAGTGTAACAATAGTCCTACCAGATGTGAAGGCAGCTGAGCACGGCGAAGAGGAGCCCTGCTGCCAGAGAGACGGGCACGGCCAGGAGGAGGGAGACGAGGCGGTAGCACCACAGTCTGGACACCTCGAACAGGGCGTGACTCCACACCCACACTTTATCAAAGCTCCGCACAGAGGGAGGCTCTGCAATCACATCCTCGAAAGTGACCTTAAGACACACACAGAGACACTGATGTCAAGGACAGGCTTTTTCATGTATGTAAAATACGACATGCGGGAATGAAATCTGAAGGTGTAATGCACACTGATGTAATGCAGCAAGCACGTTCATGTCACCTGTTTTACTTTGAGGAGTAGGGTCTTACAGGCAGGGGCAAAAAGCAGAACTGTGGGTATGATCGCGTCCACTTGAGGTCAGTATTATGCAGCATATAGATATTTACTGCATTTAATTGCTCCACTTATAGTACCTGAGGACAAAAATTAAAAGTAATTGGTCTACATAGGCATTTAAGTTAAATTTGCGTGTTCCATTTGTCCTCAGAATCATTAATCTTTGCCAAAGAATCAATTAGGAATGATACACAGATCTCAGCTTCAGTGTTACATGTGGTTCTGTGTCAGACAGGAGCATGTGCAGTGGGCTTGTTCATTCAACAGGCCGGTCAGGTTCTCTGTTTCTCCTCTGCACATAAATTAAATTCCTCAGCTTGTGGCCTGCGCTGTGTTTTGTCTGTAAAAAGAAAAAAAAAAGGGTTGTGTGTGTTCTGTGTTGATTAAATCCCTGTGACACTGAACATTAGTTACCTTAAGACTCTTGTTGACTCCTTTGGGATCCCTGTCGTGACGCGGAGGCCTCGCGTCGCTGTGGGTGGAATTCGGATCCCCAGTTGGCACGTCGACTTTGACCTCCATCAGTTCCCCTGCTGGTCCCTTGTCCTTTAATCTCCGTTCCTCCATTTCCACTGAGTCTAACCGTGTCGAGGCTTAGTCGACTGCTGCGATCATTTCACTGGAAATATGGAGGATGAGCAGGGTGTAGTGGGAGGATGGCTTGTCACTGACACCCAGGTGGAAAATAGTGGAGTGCTGACTGCTTAGCTCCTTGTTGTGGAATGCCTTTATTGACTTTTAAGGGCCTGTCTTCAGTGTCATTTTCCATGTGACATACTACATGGAAAGTCTCATTTAGACCTGCATGAGAAATGTGCAGTGGCTATCGCTAATCGCACAAAAACTGCCTGCAGCACCTCCTTAAATGTTGGTGGAGCAATGACGATAAGCAGTCAGTATTTTGGCACTTTCATGGTTATATAGTCTTCTCATTATCGGAGCAGAGTTGGCAGAGCTGGTCCATTAAGAACGGTCTTCTCTGGACTAATTCTTGCCAGCTGTCCTGCTAATCGTCCATCAGAGCTGGAACTTTGCTCCTCTGCTGACCCTTGTCTCTAGAAACAGACTGTAGTCTCAGCAGCTCGGTTGCCAGAAAAATGTTGCTGTTTTATGTTTCTGCAAACCACAGAAAGGTTTAAATGTTTACATATCATACAGTATGTGTCATGTCAGGTTCACATTAGTCTATCAGCTGACTTTCATGTCCAAAGGTGGAGACGATGTCGCTGGAGGCACTGGATAATTTCAAATGAGGGACCATGGCATTTCAACATCTGACATCAGCACATTTCAATACGTGTTTGTGGCAACAAAACCCATTATTTTGGACCAAAATGTGGTCTTTTCCAAACCCTAACCAAGTTTTTTTTTTTTTTTTTTTTTTTGGTGCCTTAACCTCTCTAGACCATAAGCACAGGCAGGCTGGTAGAAAAACAAACTGCCAGTTTTAATGAGCTGAAAATCCCCAAAATCCAAAGGTACAAACAATAAAAAGGAAGGTGACAAAAACTGGTTACAAATAGGCATGCAAAGGAGAATACCAAAGTAATAAAAAAAAAAAATGTAAAAAAAAAAACAAAAAAAAAAACAAAACAGAGAACCAAAGGGAACAAATCAGGAATAAATCAGGAACACAGGGAACACACACAGACTGGGGAAACAGAACAGGCACAGGACTAACATGAAGACAACAACAGATGAACAGTCTAAACCCCTCACAGCGCCCTCAGGGACTAATGCTCCACATGGTATGGAACTACAGGCTTTCATTTCACACACAAACACACACACACACAACTTCATGCACTGTAAGTACATCTCAGTATATTGGTGTGGTGGCTGCAGCTTATGATACACGACAAACTCTCCACATGCCCCCGTGTAAGTTGATATAAATGTAATGATGTTCCTGCTTCATACAGCCATGTAATCACGTATTTACCCTGGGGCAAAAATAAGCTGCAGCCCACTGTTGACCAACTGCCTCCCTCTCTGTGGGCATTGTGTATTAATCCTGTGGCCTTCAAATGCCCCTTAGATAAAGAGCACCCAGCAAAGAAATGCTGAGGTAGTACTTTGACCCAGGTCATTAAAGTGAGATTATGGAGGATTGTGAACACAACATTCCCAAATAATAAATAAAGACACTATCTACCGTATCTGATAAAGATCGTAATCTGCACTTACTGATGTTTGGTCGTACGGGTACACAGCTCTCACATCCATTGTTATCATCTTGTAAAGTTGATATGAACTTGTAAGCAAACAGTTGCTTATTTACACATCCAGTAGATGCAAAGCAGCATAAGCCTTTGTTTGGAGTTCTGTTTTATGAGCACCTGATGAATGTATATCTATTGTACTTGAACGCCTTTCCGGAAATATCTGGCTCTTTAGCTGCTCAATGCGCCACTGTATTCACTTGCTAGTAGCTGACTTTGCCAGTGTGCCGAATGGCTCCGAGCAGGTTCAATGGATAACAGAGGTGTTTTTTTTTACCTGAAAATAGCTGCCCGCTGCAGCCACAAGCAACTGCATGAGTGAGGTGAGAGTGAACCGAAACAGTTTCCTGCTGAAGGTTCAAAACAATAAGATAAAAAATGCCAAGAAAACTGCAGGTGTCAGATGTTACTGCAAGCTTCCCCAGTGACATGCAAGTAATCCTGTGATCTTAAGTTTGTTTATAATCGATTTTAAAGTGTGCTCATGATATAATTCAGGCCTTTATAATGGTTGTTAATACCGTGCTTCAACTTATTTTCATTGGTACATACAGTTAACTTTGTGACTGTCTTCAGTGAACACTGGCTGTGAGGGCCTGTTTTCTTTGAGGGAGACCGAGTAGATCTTGGCTGATCAGAGCCATTCTCTGCCCAAAGAGCTCAAGTTGCCTCCGTCTGGCTGCAGAAACATTTAACCACAGACTGCAGGACTAATAGACTTAAAACTAATTTGTCTCTGCTGCTGTTAGTCTTTTATATGACTTAACATGACATGATCCTTTTCATTTTTTGTTGCATTTTCTTGTGTGTGTGTGTGTGTGTGTGTGTGTGTGTGTGTGTGTGTGTGTGTGTGTGTGTGTGTGTGTGTGTGTGTGTGTGTGTGTGTGTGTGTGTGTGTGTTGTTTTGTTTTTTTGTTGTTGCATGGCTGGCTGTCCAACAAAATACCCCCTTGGGTGTGATAAAGAAGCCTTATACTTTGAATGTGTGCATTTGTTGCACTGCATTACTTCATTTCTTCCAGGTTTTATAAAATGTGCTGCCTAGTTCCATCCTTTATGTGCACAGTGTCTGTTTGGTTAGCTTTTTACATACAAATGTCTCATCAAAGTGCATTACAGGTTCTATGACAACAGGAGCGTTTTTTGTTTCTTCTTCTGTCCCTCAATAAGCAGCAAGCTGCCTCTCCAAACCTCTGAATTAAATCAACTCCACCTTCTTTCCAAGTCGGGTCCTGAACATCCGCACTCACCGGTATAATTGTGCATGTTAATACACTGTTTAGTTACACTGATAACAGACATTCCACAGATACACAACAATCTGACTCCAGCATCTTGAGTGAATTACAACGTCATTCACAATTTGAGTAAAATATGACCAGACATTTGGCAGACAACACTTATTTCACTGCCTGCTGAAAATTCCTAGAAGCCCTTTCAGCTAGAGATGTCTAAGCAGAGGAGGGAGGGGAATTCACTGGTAGACAGCGCACTCTGTTGGTCATGGATTGTCTTTGTTGTGCTATAAATATAAATCCCCATTATGTGCCCATTACTGGCTAAACCAGCAGCGTTTTCCACTCACACATGTCGAAATGGCCCATTTTCTTTCAGGGTTTCCAAAACCAACATAATAGTCATTTTCCTAATCACACAGCAGTACTACAGTGGTCATGGAGAGCAGGCAGGGTTTGATTAGCAGATGACTGATGGTGTGTGTGTGTGTGTGTGTGTGTGTGTGTGTGTGTGTGTGTGTGGAAACAATGGTGATGAAGAGCCCCCTATAATGTGTCATGATTGTGTCTGAGGTGTGTAGATCCTCGCCTTGACACATGCTAGTCACATCTGGCTCATTTCCCAGTTGCACAATAATCGTCTGAATTAAAACTAGTATAATGCGTTAAATTGAAAGACAAATATCCCAGTTAAACCAATTGTTCTGCCAATTTCAGATGCAGGCAATAAAGGCTAAACAAGAGTGTCCTGCTAAAATTAAAAACACTGAGTATGCTTTATCTAGATTAGGTTCTGTCAGAGCCGGCTGTCTGGTACGACTTTCTGAACCTGCAGAAGACATATGTAACTGGTTTGAGACGTATTTTCAGTGACAGAAAAAATGTGAAAGAAAAATTTAAGTAAAATTGGATTGTTAGTTTTCCTCTTTCTAACAGCAATGTACAAATACTTTGTTTATACTGCGTGCAATTTATATCTATTATATGATGTGTAAAGACTGATTATAAATACTGCTAAAATACATCAAATTCTTACTGGTTCACAAATTACATGAAGTGTAACAGCAAAAATGTGCCTACCATGGTCATGATTCTACTGTGAGGTTTTCAGACATCTGTTGTGGATGTCTTGTCCTGAGTCTGGAGGTCAGATGGTCTAAGTGAAGAGCACAGTGTTCGTCAAGGTTGTCAGTGCCCCTGTTTAAAGCCCAGGGTGATGAATTGTGATTAGTGGTGGTACGGAGCATTATGAATACAAATATTTCAATGTATGCACCAAAATGAACACATGTGGAATCAAAGGTGTCTCATTCAAATAAACAACCTTTGATTTAATAAAACAAACAACTTTTCCTTTCTATTAATTTCGATTCAGCTTCAAGCATGTAAACGGTCACAAGGCTGAAAACAAGTGGTCCTTGGCATCCCTGTCGTCACGCACACCTGTGTGTCCTTTATCCTAAATGACGATGATGATGATGATGATGATGATGATGATGATGATGATGATAAATGACGTGATTGCGTCCTACTGAACTTTGAGTAAAACAAGAAAAATAGCGCCAACAAGTGGTTATGTTAATCACCAATAAGCTTGTCAATACGACTAACGACAAAAATCCCCTCTGCTCTTTTACATGTAAAGTTCCTTAATCCACTGGTCTCATTACTGATTACACGTCAGACAAGCAGGTGTTTACTGACTTCATTACTTCATATTCATTTTCTTGCCAGATACCAGAGACATTGGTGGGAATACAGAAGAACCAAGAAGAATTATTTAAAAATGGTAAATCCATTGTTCAGTTAACTTTGGTCAATTATTTCACTGCTAATAAATAATGAAAAAAAGCTTTATAAATTATGTTTTAAGCAGTTGTACATGTTTACATACATATAAAACATAAATTGAATTTTCCACTCATTAATGGTGGTTATTATACAACATTATCGAGACATCAAAGTGTGTATGTTACCATATGTACGTCTTGTCTGTGTGGTTGTTTAATCTGTTTAGCCCGTATTAGGTCTTGGTCTTTCTTTGCAGCTATTCAGCCGGAGGAGATTGCAAAACTTGTTTAGCAACACTCTACAGAAGTATCTGGCTCAGTAGGTGATCTTTGCTCCCGCTGTCTTCTGTGATCAGTGCAGTGTATAGACCACACTCAGATTCCACACGTCTGGAATTTAAAGTTTCCACACCGAGAGCGTCAAAGACAGAAACGTTATGAACATCCACAAAGAAGTAGTGAAATCCTTTCATGAAGCTAACAGATAACAAAAAAAAATATAAAAAATAGAAAGATATGAAAATACAAGGCCGAAAATATCCGAACTGGCATTTTCCATTTACCCACATGTCATTTGATTAAATCTGAGAGGAGAAATCAAAAGTGCTGATCTCCAGCAGTCACCTGCCCATGCAGATGCTTCTGGAACAACATGCTTCTGGAACAACATGCTCTTATCTGGGTTTTATTTAAAAATCTTGTCTGAAAGCACAGAGCTCTGAATGTAGTGAACAGTGATGTGACAGAGCATAACAGAAAAGTTCTTCAGACAGGTCATGATGAGAGATTCAGACTGTGCCCTGATTTGTATTCATAGCTTACATCTAGGTCCATTTGATGTCTTGTTCCAACTCTGTTTTTATCATTGTCTGTCCCCAAGGGTTCATGAACTTCAAATCCCAACATGCACGTTGTAAAAAAAAATTTTTCATTACCTCTGTAGTCAGCAGCTGTCATGCCCTGAATTCTGAGTAGCAGATAGATACTATAAAATTTGCTTTGCTGGCTTCATTATTAGACATTTAGGTGGATAAAATTAGTCAAAGAGAGAAGGAGTGTAAAAGAGAGAAATAACCAATAACCCACCATGATACTCAATCATGCTGTGTGTGTTTGTGCAGTGCCCACATCCTCCTGATAAAAAGACTAATGCAGTCCTCACCTCGAAGTATCATTAAATACACAACCACAGTTATGTAAGAGCAATACCGCAAAATGGTGTTTGCCATTATTTGCTTTAACCTCACTGTTCTTCTCTGTTCACCATTCCTGCTCTTTGTGAAAGACTAATACAAACAGCAGAGGCCATAAAATGGCACTTTGTTGCCACTCTCAGAGCATTATCAATGGACACTACTGATTTCCATTGCAAATTCGCTATCTCCGCCTCACTGTACCCATGTCACTAGTACAGCAGTCCATGCTCGCAGGGGCTTGTGCTACCTCACCCTCAGCCTCTATTCACATGTTAATGTGCCTGTAGCTGAACTTGAAGGTTGTGTGTGTGCATGTGTGTGTGTGGGTGTGTCAATCTGCATGTGGAAAGCAGGCATGATACAGAATAAGAAGACTCCAATCAGGATTCAAACATACAGAAAAGCATACATCCAGCTGATGAAGGGTCCTCGTTGCTATGTGAGTCACAGGCTCACTCAATTTCCATGACAGCATGAGCGGATGATAATCACCGTCTATCGGCATATCTGCTGCTCACAGGAACTCCGGGGCATTGTCCCCTAAGATTCATAGGAGGACACTGTGTCAGTGGTCTAAAAGGATCATTCGGTGATGTGCGAGGCTGCTGTTTATCAAATTATTCATTAGATTTATGAGACCACTGCGTGGCAACGTTTACACCCAAATGTTTACAAAATACAACTGAGTGAGTCACCAGTATACATATTGTTATGACATGAAAAAAAATGATACAGTGGAACCAAATCATATTCTTATGGAGAACAAATGGTTCCTAATTAAATACAATAAAACATTTAAATAGTCATCAAACAACATCCTTGTTATTGCAGTTACACTCCAGATTTTCACATTTATAAACATATAAAACATTTCTACATACATCATTACAATCAGGTATATTGTAATGTGAATGGAACATATGCACAGAGGAACATTTACAGTATCACTACCTCGATATTTTATGTTCAGTGCAGCCACAGCACCTTTGCCTGAAATAAGAATGCCTGCTGCATGAGATAATAAAAGGCAACGGGCATTTACAATATATTTACGGGATGGGTTCAAATATTTTCTATCTTAATAGAATACTCACATATCCCTATTTGCACTGTAAGGACTGGATTGGTTTCTGTAATTGTTCCTCTTGTCCACACTGATTTCCTCAAAAAAAAAACCTTTATAATGAAAATTCAGCTTAATCAAGCGTCTTCATTAAAGTGTTTCAATGACAACTTTTGAAATCAGTATACGATCTTGGATTACACCGGAAATGATGAATGTAGCCATCCTATGTTTGTCTGTTTGTTTGTTTTTTTATGTAATAAAACACGTCACCATTAGCTTCAGCATGCTGCAGTGCTGTTTTGCTGTCAAGCTATAGATGTTTTTTGGACTACCCCTTCCCCTGACTTTGTGTTGGCATGGGGCTGACTACTGAATTTTCATTTTTCAGAGAACTCCATTTATCCTAAATTCACCCAAAGATGATATGAGGCCTCAGTCAACTGGGTTATCTGAATCAAGTGGATAAGTCTGAACAGAACAGAGTGGAATGACAGTTTTACTTAAATATGGGCATGTCAGTATTGTTTTCAGCTAAAAACCCTTTTGCACACCTATAGATCGCTGGGTGCTCATGTAAAGCCCATGAAGTTGACAAAATCAGAATAAAAGAATAAACCTAGTTTAAGATAAAATTAAATCTGGACCTATTGAGAGCAAAATAATAAAACAAACATAAACTGACATGGCTCAAATATTAGTACAGTAGTCTATCACTCTATTGGTCAAATCTTTAAGAGTGGTCCTCAGGTATTTGTCCGGGGATCTTTACCCCCTGGTCTGTAGTGTTTTTGGGACGGGAGTTTGCACAGTTGGACGGGGTTTCAGCTGTGCTGCCGCTGGTTCTCTGGATAAACTGGAGGAAGTTCTCCTGAAGAGAGCCCTCATGGCTGGATGCCCCAAACTCCGCCGGCTGGGTCAAGCAGCAGCGCCGAAACTTGATCAGCTCCTCTCTGATCTGCCTGTTCAGCAGGCCGTAGAAGAACGGGTTAACTGCAAAGGAGGAATAGGCCAGCCAGGTGACTGCCTCCTCTAAGTCCCCGGGGCTATGCATGGAACCAGTCAGAGACATGTGTAGGTGGAATATGAAGTAGGGCAACCAACAAACCAAGAACTGGCCCACAATGAAAACCAAAGTAAGGGCAGCCTTTCCCCCGCTGAAGGCCCTCTCTGGAGATAGTCTTTGGGGCAGAGTGCGGGTGGTGGCGATCATGGTGGTCTGGCTGTTAATGGAGTCCGAGCGATTCTTAGCGGGGCTTGCATTTGTCCAAGTTGGCACGGCAGGGACTTGCTGCAGGGCTGCAGAACGAGCAACCTTGTACACGGCACAGTAAACAGCGAAGATAACCACAGCAGGAACCAGGAAACAGACCACACTGAAGAGCACCGCAAACACATTTCTTAGACGACTGTGGCTCGCGTGGAGAGAGCAGTGAGCTGCAGCTATAGAGCTCTGATGTCCATAGGCTGGCCACCCAAGCAACGTAACTAGAGCTAAGAGGACAGATTTGACCCAAATAAGGAGCATGACACCAATAGCAAGGTTGATGGTCATCTTGACCTCGTAACGCATGGGGTGTACGATATAGAAGTAACGCTCCACACTGATGGCTGTGATGGTGAGAATAGTCAGACAGATGAGGAAAACATTGAGGAAGATGTAAACCTGACACTCCAGAACAGTGAACACCACGGTGCCAAAGAACGGCGAGCTGGATATGATTCCCAAAGGCATGAGGAGGATGGCACACAGCAGGTCCACTCCACAAAGGTGACACACGAAAGCGAACCTCTTCAGGTGAGGTGCGCGAGCAATGGCCACCATCACACCAGTGTTGGCCAGCAAAGCAATGAGGTTAAGGGTCACCATGCAGAACAACCCAAAGAGGTCTTTGATCTGTGACTGGGAGCTCGTGACGACACCCACATTGGCAGGAACCGTAGGATTGGGCTCCCATTGGGCAGTGGTGAGATTTGCCACTGAGTGATTTGGCACTGAGGCGATCATGGGACCAGTCTTGTCGGCCATTATTCATTCATAACTTCCTCCATTGGGATCTCAGATGTTTTCATGTGTGGATGTCCTGTGTTGACAGGACAGGAACGGTTATTACAGAAACATAAACAACACAAAATATGAGGCAGTTAAGATCCTGCACCGTCCATCCTGCTACATATACTGTATGTAATCACCTCCACCTGTACAACATGTAGAGAAATTCAGACATAGAAGGATATGGATGCAGGATTAGGTTAGATTATTTTAAATCACGTTGATTCATTGAAAAATAGATCTTATCATCAATTGAAAACTACAACAGTGTTTCACTCGTTACAGTAAAATAAAGAAATGACTTAACTTCATTATGTAAAATCAGCATTAGGTGCCCTGCAGGCCATTCTACACTGTTGTTACAGATATATAGAGATAGAGTGAGAACAAAGTATTGACACAGTTCAGTAGCCCGAGCCATTCCCTGCCTACAATCGTATTTAAAGTGCTTTGGTTTTAGGTCCAATATATTAGTTTGGTTAACCTCACATATGTGAATCCTCTTTAAAGAAACAAAATGTCTTTGACTCTTGAATGTTATAAAATAAATCAGAATTTATGACAAAGAAGTAACAAACTGATGTGATATACTAAATGGTGTCATACACAACCAAAGACTGCTTTAATAGGAGACCAAAAACTAATGTGCATGTGAGTTTACGTTGGAAATATACACAAAGACAACATTATAATGCCATGATATTGGACAAATTTTAAGACAGTCCTGTGTGCCAAGCATTGTCAATCAACAGGTAAGCAAAGCTTTCACCCACTCCACCTCTTAAAGCGCTGAACATGATGTTCATGCAGTCTCAAGACAAAGATTATTTCCACGTTATTCTGAGCACACTTTTTCACTAACTGTTCCAGGGAATTAGGTTTAATCCATTTCAGTTTTTAAAAGACAAAGAAAAAAATATAAATACCTGAAATTCATCATATCTGCAGGATGCAATGGTGTGCTGATTGTGAAAAAATACTATAAGAAAAACATATTAAGGCAATATCAACACCCTCAAGTGTCATTGTTAGATCATTGATTTATTGTAAATTTCTGTCCAGATTTTAATCTGAATACCTATATTTTAATAGATATGAAAACACATACAGCACCTACCCATGATCCACTGTCTGTGTGGCCGATTCACTTCAGACTTAACAGGCTGACTGGGTGTCTGCTTTACAAAGCTCCTGTTGAAATCTCACGTATGTTTCGATATGCTCAAACCAGAGGCAGCCCAGCGTTATTTATTCTTTTTCCTGAAAAGTACGAGTCGCACCTCCAGCTGAAAATCCACACAATGAGGTCCAGTTAAGGTTCAGAGGTTTGGTTCTTCTTTACAGAGGATCCTGGGGGTCCACACTGATCACATATGTGTATCTCCACTTACTTAAGAGCTGATCACTGATTCCATGATGATTTGAGATGTGACATGATGCTTCCTGTCTCTCCTCCACTAACACGCTCATTCCTGTCCTGTGCTGTGTATGGCAGTGACTGTCACACATTGTATTGTGAGTGGTTTTTTTTTCTCTTTCAAATAGACACACACTCCACTGTCCCACTTCAAGAGCCCAGTCTTCCCTGGGTCCTAATTCCTACCATATTAAAGGGAATTAGAGGCAAACTGTGATGTTACTGAAGAATCTAACTGCTCTGCTGACAAGGAGTCGGGAATAAATGGAACACAAAATAAAAATGCACTACAACAAAATGCATACTATTTTGCTGTATATTAAGTATATTGTATATATATACTGTATCTTTTTCTGACCCAATCACCTGAATATAATAATGAACCTCAAAAGCCCATCTTCATGACTGTATCAAGTGCCTCTGCTGACATTTCTTTTCCAGTTATATTTGATATAAAAGACAATAGTGCATGTTTCATCCACCTCCAAACAGTCTATTTCTTAGTTAACAGAAGCAGTGTGTTGAATTTTTCTGGCCTGTAATTGTAGCAGCTTTGTTGATCAAATTAGTGTTGTAAACTACAAAAAAGTATGACCAGCATTAAATGTATGCAGGTTACCCATAATCTGATGAGCAGCATTAAAACAGTACTCAGACTGAAACACTTTTACCTGTTTTAGAACCAAAAGGCTGTGCAAAATTAACTTAATAGGCTTGTTTATGTTGGTTAGATTTCCAAGTTTGAAATTAGAATTAAAAAACATAATTATGTAATGTATTTCCATAGACCTGCTTCAGGAGACAGAAACCAGAGTTGGAATAAGGTTAGCCTCTACATTATAACTATTATTATTATTATTTGTCTTTTGTAGATTCCCATGCACTTTAATTTCTTCTTCTTTCTGGTAGGCCAGAGAGCAGATTGTTTTATCTGAACTCCAAGTCAAGAAATTAGGTATATCCAAACAATGATCATTTGATGTTGTTTCTTCCTTATACAATGTATTATTAAAAGTGTCTTTGAGAATCATGAAAAGCACGACATGAAGTAATGAAATAATAAAGTCTTAATATTATTACTGAAAATATGCATTTCCAATTTGCTACGCATGACATAAATCTGAAGATGAACTTGATCACACACACACCATCATCACTGTCTTTTTTCTAGCTGTATCGCTGCCATAAAATGAATTAATTAATTAATTAATTTAATTAATTAATTAATTAATTATCAAATATAGTTGAGCAGCATACTGAAAATATCAAGAACATGAAGAACAACTTCAGCAAGTAGGAGAGCCACTTTAGTTTATTCACCAATTTACATTTGATTCAAGTAATATCTAGTGCAAAAATGCTGAGGCAATTACATTACAAAGGGAGTCGCTTATTACTGACACCACATGGTGTCATGACATTTGTACTGATGCTAGAAGACCTACCGGGCTGTTCATAACTTACACGTTACATTACTTTGCATTGCAGAAGCACTTTTAGTGTCTTTCTTAACAGCTAAATGAGGATATTAGATGTATGCCAATGCTTGAACATTAGCCACAAATTGCACTTTACCTTTGCCTGTAAACATATCTCTGCATAGAGTATCATTTTTATTTCTGTTTTACTATATAGCAACATTCAAAATGCCTATTCAACTGCAAAAGGATGCAGAAAATTCCTCCTTCATTTCAAATATATTTTCTTTCTTAGGGACAGGTGAATAATAGCATTATCATTTGGATTAAATGAAGCAAAATGTAAAAGGTAAAGTACTCAGTGCCAAATTAAAAAAAGGTGCAGCAAAGGAATTCAAACAAATATCCAGTGGCCTTTTGAACATTAAAAAATCAAGATCAAGTAAGAAGTGAAAAAGAAGAGTTTTTCATTGTACAGAGTAAATTATTGTTTTGTTATAACAGAAGTGCAATCTATCACACTCAGGCCATTTTTTCAGTGGGCAAAATATAAGGCACAGAGAAGTGTGAGTCATTTAGGCATCATGGAAGGTATATCTGCACAATGACTGTTATAAAGACAATATCCATATCATCTTAAGAAAAAGCACAGCAAAGCCTTTAAGGAAGCCCCGTATACAGTATAGAGGAAATTTTCTCTTTCTAAAGAGGCTAAGCAGTATTAATTCATTTTCAGCTCCAGCAGGTAGCGAATGCGACACTGGCTTTCTTTGTAGATGAGATATTCACTGTTGCTAAAGTGGCTATCTGAGAACTGGGGCTGCTTGATGGGTTTACCCTGAGGCACAGCAACTTGCTTGCCATCCAGGGTGATGAAGATGTCTTTGGATGGATCTGAAAACACAGGAGTTAACACATTTACCAAGAAAAGGATGCTACATGATATCATATTTCATCAACTGGTCACAAAAGGAGGCAGAAGACCTCTCATGGAAAAAAAATTATCTCAAACATTGCCTACATATTTTTTGTGGATGTATTTGTGAGTTGCTGTTGTACAAGTATAGAAATACAAGTAAAGGTGCAACCTGTAAGATATGGCCACCTGTAGAAGACTGCAACGAACAAGTGGGAGGCAGCATATCACCAGAGTAACCACCAACTGCTGCTCAATCGTAGCTGTAGCTACTAGCTGCCATTAATTGTAAAAAGTGGCCTCTTCAGTTGACTGGAGTATGTCTGGACCACCAGCAAGGGCAGATTATCAAATACTTAATCAATTGTGGAAGGCTTTGATCACTCAGAGGGGTTTTTTAAAATAAGTATACAAGTGTAAAAACATACAAATGCAAAATGGTTGCAAAATATATCTACGTAAAATCTATGTGGGGTGATGGTCAAAAGACAGGCAAAGACTGTTTTAGTGAGTTTTGTTTTGTTTATGATCAATTTGTACGGTGTTTTTTTTCACAAACTTAATGGAGTGGAACAGTGATATGTTTTCAGCTGAGTAAAGAAAATACATGTGCAAGGATCTATTTTCTTGATTTGTGGGTTTATTTTGTTAAAGGTACAATATGTAAGAAATCTAAAGTAACGGGCCATAAAATCATCCTAATATGTCACAGAGACTCAGGAATAATGTTCATATAGCATACTGAACTCACCAACAACAACAGTGCAGCAAAAACATTCGTAATTAGAAAAAATCTTTTGCAGGCCGCAAATCATGTTGATGTTTTGAAATCATGTTTTGGCATGTGGCGCCACCCACCGCCGTCTACAAATCATTGCAGTCAGTAGAGTCTCAGCTGCTGAGCAACCACAGGTTGTCAGTTACGACTGAGCTACAATGGCGGAGGCAACGAAATCTAAAAGACCTCCTTATGAATCACAAAAATGCCAAGATAAAATTCAAGGCAAAGCGAGGGTCTATATTGGATATGCATTTGAACGGTGGAGACAGTTGAAAGTTGAGAGGAATTTGAAAACGGATGCAGAATTGGCTACTCTTCTCCTCGACAGGTAAGTTAAGCTTGGCTAACTAAGTTAGCATCATAGCTTGACAGGGATTGACATTTCGAATACTTTGAACTGTCAAGTAACATTATTCATTTCGATAATAGAAACAAACATTAGCAGCAATAGTCTGGAGGGGAGGGGGTGGAGGAGGAGGCGGATACAAGTCGCCGCAGTATTTTGAATTTGAGTGTAGTAACCGTTTTTGGCCACATTCTTACATATGGCACCTTTAATTTATTTAACTGTCGCCTCTTTAGGGCTGAAGTGGATATAGCACACCATGGTCAGTAGACTGCATCTCTGCAACACAATACATAGATGTCTTTGACTAAACATCAATATTGTTACTTAGACTTGTTACTACTCTACATCATTTTTTCTTTTTCAGTTAAAAGTCTTGCAACATCTTACACATTACACCTTTAAACTGCTTTTGTCTTTCAGCACAAACTACACATGGCTCTCTCAATAAACTGACACAGGCTGTTTATAACTGAATGAATAAAGCCGAGAAAGAACAGTACCTGGTTCCACGCTTCCTCTTGCCACCACACAATCAAATCCTGCAGGAGCCTTCTTCAAGGAACTGTCGTCTTTGGTGATGGTCTTCTCTTTGCCGAGCGCGACCTCGCTCAGAAACATCACTCCAGTATTTTTAGAGGTGCTCACTAAAAACGTGGAAGAGAGTGGGACAATGTGACAAACGGCATATTATTGTTATGACTGTTGTGTCGTTATTATCTTATTCAATCTTTGTCTTTTCATTCAGCCTCACCATAACCTGCAGACTTGCTGTTTTCAGATGCGAAATAGATACCGCGACCAACGCGGCCTCCTGAATGGGGCATTATCCTCAGACCGCTCTTCAGGATGGCTGCCACCACTGCAATGTTTGTACCATGCCACAGCAGACGGCGGTTCTCCAGATTGTCATTCTCACTAAACCGTGTTCCCTGCAATGTGCAACGTATGTGTTAGGTAACAGGAGCGCAGTCTTCCATATCACATAAAATAAGACTGACTGTAGTAGTTTTACCTCTGTCTCTCGATCAACCTCGAAAACATTGAGGATTTTGGGTTTACAATACGAGCCCTCTGACGTCATTTTCAGATATTTTTCAATGATCTTCAAAAGCAAAAGAAATGTGTTAATATTGGCGGACACCATGAACGGAAGGTGACCTGTCATTATAGTAATTACTGGTTTGTAGTTATGAACCTTGTGATAACTTATGATACAGCACCTTATATATGTCTGAACCTGTGTCCACAAGAGTGAGGCTGCAGTGAAGAGAATTGTAGTCCTGGTCTGCAGGGTGAGGAACTGTTTCTATCATCTCTTCCTGAGCTTTTTCCGTCTCGGACTTCAGAGTCTGTGCAAGCTCAATGTCAGCCAACACCTTCCCAGGGCATTTCGAAAAGAAGGTTACTTAAAGACTAAAAAAAACATAATCGAAAGGAAACTCATCCAAACATGTAATCTTAAAAAACAATCTTACCATGAGCATCTCTTTCTTCTTCTCCACGATCTCTTTGTTGTCGATGGTTGGAGGTCTTTGGCGGCCGAAGTTGTGCGGGACAGTGGTGAAGAACTTAGAGGAGAGTTCTTCCAGACGTGCACGTCCGCCTCTTTGGTTCATTGCTGCCTCGATCTCCTCCAGCACTTCAAAGCCCTTTGCAATCTGTGTCTTACTGAGTTTGCCCAGGGGCATCTTCTTGATGTCTATACAAAACACACAAACACAGAAAACCACAAATCCAACCAAACTGGATTCAGAAAAGGGGTCTCACATTCTGTATTTTATGTTAAGGTGCTGTTACTTCACTTACTTCCAAAATTACATGCAACAACAATGATCTTTTATCATAGCCCTTGATTTGTACTATGGACCTCCCTGTGGTTGAGTCTGGAATAAAGCTTTCAATCAGATATTGATCAACTATGTTCAAAAGGCTGAGGTAATTAGATGTTCTGTGTAAATGTAGACTTCACCCTTCGGTCAGTCATTAAAATGTCACACTCTGCTCTCTCTGCCACCAAGTTTTCTACATTTTGAAGCAAAAAAGCTCAAGTATTTTCAGACTTGCAGGCCATTGACAGCAACAGGAGGAAACAGCCGAACAGGCTTGTTACCGACCAGGTATTTATTTATGCACACTGAGCTTAAGCCAACTGGATGAACCTGTTTGCATAAAAAGGGATGATGACTTGAGACACACCCACCTAGGTTCATACATTCCATGGCCTCTTTAAACATGTCGTTGCTCAAAATGAGCTCGATGAGGTTCTTCGTGGCGGCGTCCAGGGTGCAGGGAAGGACTTTATTAGTGACTTTGACGACCTTTCCGTCGACACTGTCCACCTGCAAGTACAGCCGGTGAGATTTCGCTAAGGCTTAAACTGTATTGCAAAGGTAGAAGATGAAGTGTGTCATTGACATAGTTATCTGGTTCTATTAGATCATGCGCTCCTTGTCCAAGTAAGACTCACATTTACCTTGACCTCGGCGTCCTCCTCCCCATCCACCTCGATCAGTGTGTACTTCCCAGCGTGAGACACGAAGTTGGACCGATCGCTCCAGTTGTTCTTTGTCTTGTCCTTGAACTTTTTCTCAAAGTCCTTGATGGCACTTTCAAGCTTATCCATCTTGCTAAGTTTGTTTTGGCCAGATTCCCCCTGAATTCAGATCAGAGATGAGGCAGTCAGCGTTAACACACGCTTCCTTTAAACTCATTTCTGATCTACTTTAGACATTCGTTTCAACAAGCCTTCGAATGTGGATGGATGCACAAATAAAATATGGAATAAAATAAATGGGAATCAAATAAGTGTTGTAATCCCAGTGTACAAGTTACTAATATTAAAAAGCACAAAACATAAAGAAGTACAGTTTAATGGGAATCTGTCACAAGCAAATCTTACCACTCTGCCCCATCTGTTCCACGAGTAGTAACCGTCGTCTGCCTGGACAACTTGAATTATATAAAACTTGTTGTTGTTATGTCCAATGTTTGTCTGATTGAGCATGCAGGCATAGTCCTCATACACCTGGCAAAGACAACACAGAACATGATTTTTCTCTTTGAATATGACTGCATACACCTGCTGCATGTGACTGAGGACAGTGTCACACATCGCCTTGTCTTACCTCTCTAGAACCTAACAACTTGCATTGCTCATCCACCTTCTTCTTCCCCTTCACCTGTGACCCTGCAGCCAGGAGAGCCTCTTTAGTAGAGGTGAAGGCGTCTTTGGGCTTTGCCGGCTGCTCTTCTTTCGCCTTCTTGCCGCCTGCTTTGGCAGCAGAAGCAGCTCGTCTCTTCGGTGGCATGGTCCTGGCTGAAGACCCTGCACAGAAACTTGCAGTGGTTATCGTGTGGGCATGATGCCTGGACAAGCTCAGACATGCCCCCACCGCTCAGCTCACCCACAGCTGCTGTGCAACGACACCAATCAATCCCAATCAATCACGTGTAGTTACTACAGTTTGGTAACTACCGCTCGTTATTACAGGTCAGCTACTGTGTACTACCGCAACTGAGGGGATTCAACAGTAGTTCTGATGTGTTTATAAAATCAAGGCCGACGGAGATCCTGCGCACTTCCCGGTTTCAATCCGAAGACGACCCGAATTCCCCTCAGCTGGGACTCACCTTTAACTTTAACAGTGTCAGTGGGGGACAGGAGCGCAGGCGAGCAGGCGGTCGGGCAGGTGGGGTCCCCTTGCTGCTGGCGGTGTCTGAGGTCGGCTGTCTCACAGTGATTGTCGGGAAGTTTACGTTCAGTTTACAGTCAGAGGAAGAGGCGGAGCTCGGCTGTGTGACTCTGGCTTCTTGCTGCTGCTCGGGTGGAGTCCATGAACTGCAGAGCTAGCTGACGGATATACCGCCACCTAGCTAGATGACGCCGGTATGTGTGCTGGTTCAGTTGTGTTTTAACAAGCGATAAATATCCCCTTGTCGTGTTTTAATGTCCACGTCTGTCTTCTGTTAATATCTATAGATGTGACAGCCTAAGTGAAGTACCCCAAATAAGAAGACAACGAGTCTTGGAATAATACAACTGTCCAGACAAAATTCACACAAATAACGTTGACTAAAGTTAGCCTGCTTAACAGAGGGTAGAAACAAAACACCCCTGTATTCATACTAATTTAAAAGTAAGAACACTACAGTGTTATAATTCTATATTGAAATCTGAAGCCCTGCAAATCCTGTTACTGTAGCAGCATTACCAGAAAATACGGTCCTATATTATCTTTATGACTAGTTCATGTTACTTTATGCTTTTATTCAACCACATTTCAGAGGGAAAATCTATATTTTATTTCCATAATTACCTTGATTTTACACACAAAACATATGATCAGCTTATTAAATAGGATGCATAATTGTCATAGATTAAAGCCCCCTGATACCTGCACAGGTATGTTGCTGATTAGACCTGTTTTTAGTTGAACCTCTGTATTGAACATAAAAAATAGTATTAAGTACCTCAAAAGGTAAGGTAAGTGCAGTGTACAAGTCTCATTATGTGACGCTGTTGTCTTGGATCATGAGCACTCTACCACTATACTTTTTATACTACATGTTGGAGGAAAATGTTGTGTAATTAATTGGATTTTACATTCAATTACAGAGCCTCAAAATTGTACAAGTGCCGAAGTTGAGGAAAGGTACTTTGTAACTTTTCAGCACTATAATTGGCAATAGCTATGAAGAAAAATCTACTGGTTTGTTATATGGAACATTTAGACAACAGCAAGTTCACAATTGATGATGTATGCTTTGTTTTTGTTTTTAAATTATAAGTTAATGAGATGTCTTAAATTCACTTTATCTGACCAGCAAAATAAAGTCTTACTAGCAATTGACAATAGTCAAGTTTAGTTTGAACTGTTATTTGCAAACTTCAAAAACATCAAATTGTATATAGGGCACAGCACTATTTACCTGTCCCAGTTCAAAGTCACTGTTTAACAGAATTTAACAGAAAGGTGACTAGAGTTGAAACACTGGAGAGGGCTGTGTTAGAGACAAGTCCATAAAGGAAGGAAGAAGGAAAAAAATATTCCATGACCTCCCTATTTCTCTTCTATTTTCGAGTTGCCTAGTACAAACATTGTGAATTCCATCAAGAAACTAAGCTTCCAACATGGTACCTCTTTTTTAATAATACACTTAATTGGCTCAGGGAAGATAACTAAAGATGTGTATTGTAAAATAATTTCACAGCTGAGTAGTGTGTGTCTTGTGTTTAATTACTAATTAATATTGCATAAAGTAGGTGGTGTTGTTGGCATTCATTTTTAATTCAAATCGCCTGTATTTGATCACTGTGTTCTCCCTTTTAGAATGTATGACTTACCAGAATCATGTCTCTAAATGTTAAACTCAATATGGTGCAGCTATTTCCTTACCTTAACACACCAGCTGACACTTGTTCTTTCAATTGCGGCAAGAAGATTTTGCAGTACATGCTGTACCTGGTTTATATATTAATTTGATGATGGGCACTAAGAAGATCTAATAAAGTGAGACAGTGCTCCGATTATCAGTCCACTTCCTGCGTATGTAAATACTCTATTTACAGCAAGCCCCTGGGCTGCCTACATATTGCAATGCACAAGATTAGATCAAACAATTTGGACACAAGATGGCAGTGTTAAATCACAGATACAGCATGGATCTATTTTTCAAAGCAATTCCTTGTGTACACAGGGGTAATGACTGCTGTGTGTATTCCTGGGACGGCTTTGGTACATTTTATCCCAAATCAGCAGATGATGATATTTGTGATGGTAATTTTCATGGAGAGACTGTTTGGTCTTGGCAGATGGTGAAGATTGAAGCTGATTATTATGAGACAGCCCAAAATTCAAACCCAGACTGATTCCACATTTAATTATTCGGCTAACATCATCCTATATATTTTGAATAGTAAATGACTGTCTGCATTTACAAGGTTGATGATTCAAACTCTGGCTCCTACATTGAAGTATCCTTGAGTTTGACCAAAAACTATGCATGGCAGCTCTGTCTTCATTAGTGTATCAGTGGTGTGGATGTGGAGTGCTTTGTTCAAAAACAGCTGGAAAAAAACAATAAATGTGCAGTTAATTAAGCATATTATAGGTATTGTTTGCAGCAATAGGCAAGCATGTAAGCAACTTGTATCAAAGTGTAGTGTGATGATCAATTTGTGCAGATTACTAAGACTGCAAGGTTACATTTGTTTGTCATTGTTTATAGATTCACAGCAAAAAAATCAACATCTCAAAGCATTTCTGCATGTACTATCCTGATGTGTGAAGAAATAGTTGGGCGATCAGTCATCTCTGTATTAATAAAAAACACATTTTATTTACATAAATTACAAGAAAGCACAAACTGGTTCACCAAAATCTACATTAAAAACGTCTTGTATATATTACATTTAACAGATTTACTATAATTTACTCCATTGTTGCAAGTAGAATCTTCAATATAAACAAGGGCTATACGTATGCGACTTTATTGGCATCTCATTTAAAATCGCTACGAGTCAAAGAACAAAATAAAATAATTGGGACATTGTACTCACAGCACTTTGAGGACAACAAAGTCAGGACGATCATCTGTGTGACCTCTTTAATATCTGAGACACCTGATTCAGGACTAGTGATTATATAACTGTATACAATGTTTGGCAAAAAGGAACTCAGCTAATCTTCACAAAGAGGACGTTGTGGAGTCCACCACCTCTCGTCCGTTACACACTGTCGGAACAACATTGGAGGCTGATGCTGTAAAACATACAAAAAAACTCCTTAAGTTCACAACACAGACACAGACTGTAACATACACCACATGCCCACTGAGCTACAGCATTGTAAACAGCAGGGATTACTCTATGCTTTTAGACAAATTAGCAGCTTGATAATCAAGTAATGAAATATGGTGTTAATATCACATTTTCAGTTAATTGTCAAGAAACAGTGGGTGGCTATTGTCCTCTGATGACTGACTTATAAAAGTGACGGAAAGCTTCTGTACTTCATCTGGTTTTAACATTTTGCTTAATGAAAACAATGGAAAAACTGTTCTGCTCTTTTGGTTTTTCTGATCGGAACCATGCATGCTTTTTGAAAAAGTGGTAAATAGTAGAGCTGCAAGATCAGTTGACTGTTAACTGACAGTTAACCATTCCAGTAAATTTTCAACAAAAATTGCATAAATTCAGTTCTCAACCCCTCAAATGTGGACATTTTCTGCTTTTTACCTGCTTTGTATCATATTAAACTGAATATCTTTTGGTTTTAGACTGAAAAAGACATTTTAACTAGGATGGATATTTTTCACTATTTCTTGACGTTTACTTGACCAAACAATTAAAAAATAATCAATCATCAGTGAAAGTAAAGGTGTGTTGCCAGTCTAGTAGGGAGGATTTGAAAGCCAATGCTACAGGTGTGAAAGAAAAGCAGCCTGAAAAAGTGATACAGTTCTTATAAAGAATGTAATAACATGACCTTTCAATAAAGTTATGTGTTTTTACCACCGTTTTTGTATAAAAAATAGCCAAAGTGTTACCGTTGTTTATCACTTGGTACCTTGAGAGAAACTGGAGCCTGGTCCAGTGGTGACGCTGAAGCGGGTGGTGGCCACTCGGAGAGTACAGACATTCTTCTGCGGCTGGAACAGGATGATGTGGACCTTGGGAGCGAAGAGGCAGCCCAATACCACCGACCCACTCAGACTGACGGAGATGCACATGGTGGTGGTCTGCACCTGGAGGAGGAAAGAGAGGTGAGAAATTCTCTCTTGAAAAACAAAACCATGCTTATGTAATAGGGAGTCTGGCTTTGAGCTCTTGCTCCTGCAGCTGCTGTGTTTTTCACAGATATTACTCAGTGATTTCAGTTGTATGTAACAGAAAAGTAAACTCACATTTCCGGATGAATGTTGAGAAAATTTGCCAATGTTCATTTCACACCAGTGTCAGCTCTAATGTTCACCCACAGACCAGGTTCCAGTGTTAATGTGTCTATTTTCAGTAACATTTGTGAATTTAAAACATGCTTATTCAATTGTTTGTTCATCCATAGAGCTGATATGGCTCTTAGGGGAAGGTTCTTAACAGCAAGACAGTGTTATATTGAGGTTATGGATCATTTGCTGTACAAAAATCTCCACAAGTAAGAGATTCAAAAGCCAGAAAAGGAATGATAAAGTCCTCCTTTCATATTCAGAATCAAAGCCAGGTGTGACAGAGGAGGAAGGAGGATGCCATCAGTTAGGGTGCTGAACAGAGGTGTTAAGCGAACTGTTTATTTGCTTGTCAATCAACTGCTTAACCCTCACTCCTTCCCCCCCATCACCCTGCCCACATCGTGAGATGTGTCATCGGTCTGCTGCTCCTTCATTTCCAATCTCTTCTCAGCTATCTTTTTTTTTCTTTTTTTTTCTGGATAACAAGATACAGCCATGCATCGTGTGGTGTGAGGCAGGTGCATCCTATTTTCACAAGGCACAGCAGGTGTCTGTCATCACCCAGAATGCTAATGTTGGTATTAAAATAATGGGGCTCCAAGTGTTGCGCTGTGCTGTTCTGCAACAAAGATAACAAAGATAATACGATAATAGTGAGACATCAGCATCCATTAGATGGACAGAGACATAACTGACTAGAGTCAGGTTACACAATCATTATTTGCAGAACTGTATAATAAGAAGTATATAATATATATGTAATTAAATGTTTATCAGTATTATTCTAACTATCGTACAGTACAAACGTGCTTATTACTGGCATAGTATTGATTAATTATTAATGAATTATATTATTATAGGGACTAACTGAAAATTTTGTCTGTAGAAAAAGATTTAACCTTAACATATTTGATTTATGTTTACACTGTAGTGGTCACTTATATAAGGTTATAGTTTACCATGTAATGTGAAACAACTACATCACTGGATTTATGTCTGTCTTTCATGATGTATTGCTGGTTGCCATGTGCAAAGAATTCAACATTAAGATTCACCTCATGCCACCTCTGAAATACAGTACACACACCAACATTCTCAGGTCCTGGGTTGAGAGGTAAATTCACAAAAGAATCTACCACCTTACCATTTTTCCTGTCTGTCTGACCTGTGTATTTGAGGTAAAATACATAGGCAATGTGACAGTTTGTACATAATAATCTGAGCAATACGGATGTGCACAGAGGTTAAATGTCCTCTACTGACTTCAGAAATAGTTTTGAATAAAACAGGGGACAGTACTGCATAGGAATGACCTGTTAAGTGGTTTTAATAATTCACAAGATGTTACTTTGGCAGAGCAAAGGACAAGGAATCTGCCTTTGCAGTAATATATTTCCAGATGTCTTCTGCTCGTGTGTGTTGAACAGCATGTAGAGCATGGCCACTGTGGTTTCTTCTCTGTCTCTGTTCTGTTTTAGCTCCTGTGAAGGTATTATTTTATTTCACAAATACAACACTGCTGCTTCAGATATAAATAATATCTGCTGCGTTCAAGTAGCATCGTTCCTCCAGAGAACCTCAGCGAGGAGATGAGATTCTTCCTTTTATTGGGCTTCCCGCTGTACATTTATTGAAAAGCTTTATTGGATCAGCCAGCCACAAGCTAGTCTTGGTAGGCTGGCACAGAAAAAAAATCTACAAGTAATTCACTGAGGGGGACCTGTGTGTGACTTATGAGATTTCACAAGTGGAATGATGTCAGTCTGTATTCTTTTTTAGCCTATTGTAATTAGAAATAAAACATGTGAATTACGTTCATGAGCATCGTTGGTAAACAATATGAATATGTCTTTGGTATAAAAATGAATGTCATGTCTGATTCCCTCTTGTCTCATCAGCTGATCAGGACAGTGTACCACTGTATCTGTATTTCCTCTACTAATGCTGCACTGCTAGATTTATTAATAAATTTCCTCTAGGGGTACTTCTTGGTGCAACTCTTATTGAACACTGAGAGCTGACACTCACATTGTGTGTTAATGGAATCTATAACATTCTAAAACTAAAGATAGTATGGTTTTCAAAACAAGAGAGCATCAACAGACTGGTCTCCCCAAAAATTCCTCTTGTATTTGTACATCTAGGGTGTTTTGGTGTGAGTTGCCAAATTTAAGAGATATCAAATGTAGAGATATTTGCCTTCTCTTGACTTGACAGCAATGTCTCTTACCAGAAATCATGACCTGATTATTCAAGATAATCCACAGACCTGACTGTGAAGAGTGTCAGACCAGCACCCATCAATCGTATCACTGTGCAGAAGGCAGAGTGCATCTACTCATAGATGAGAGGCTAGCTTACTAAGCTAACGTTAAAGCTCAGCTGAGCAGGACGCCACTCATGTTTACATCCCATGCTGTAACAAACACAAGCCTCTCATCAGTAAGAACATTCATGCTTCTTTTGCACAGTGATACTTTTGGGGCTGATCAACTGGTAGAAAGTAATGTTTTACATGAAACTGCTCATAAGGTCTGTTGATTAGTTTGAGTAATGGAGTCGTGATTTTTTTTTTTTTTTAATGCATTATTGGTGAACTGAGCTAAGTTCCATCTAGTTTCATCAAAGCACCAGATATATTCAAAACAAAAACAAAACAATACAGATGGATAACTATAACTAATCCAGTGTGGATATGGAACATGGAATTTTGATTTTTGGACTAATTCTCTGAATTAATAGCTGTTAAGAATGATTTCAGGAAGGGTTGATCTTTATTGATACATTAGTGTGACGTGCAGCAGTTATGAGTCACAGGAAAGATTTTTCTCTTTCAGTGTCTGTACAGTTCACTATTTTCATAGAAGTGCTGTGACTTTTGGCAGCAGTAGTTGTTCAATCAGTTGTGGTTGCTGCTGAGATAAGATGACCAGCAATGGAATATGAGAAGTCCCCTCTCCCTCAGGGTGCGCAGAACATCTTTAATATTTCATATGGTAATCAAATGTGTTATTCGTGGCTCAGTAGAACGTATTTAGTTTACTTTAACATTTCATGACAGACCACAGTCAAATCTGTATTTGTTATTCAGCTGGAGATATGCATCAGGCTGTGACAACAATTTCAAAAGTGGTGTAAAACTAGGAGAACACTGGTAATATGTCGCTGCCTGTGAGAAAGCTAGGGACCCTGTGCCAAGTCAGTTGCCTCAGTAATTATTTATCGGTCGAAGGGAAGTTTTGCGTCTATCTGATGAGGCCGTATCCGATGGCTGTGAATTGCTCGTGTTGCCTGGAGGGCCTGGAGGAAGGGTTCCTCTGAGCCCTACTGCAGTCCCAGGACAGAGGGCACAGCTGGGACGCAGCATCACAGTCTTTCACGCTCTATTCAGCATAGCTACGCAGAGGGACACACTGGGACGCTCGGTTCCCTTAAAGCCCTCATGGTCTTGCCTGCCTTCTCCATGTTTCTGCAGAGGCAGCTGTGTCAGGGGATTCCTCTTGTCTACTTCTCCCTTCTGCCTCTCTCACTGTTCAGATCCCAGGTGAATAAAAAACGCACTCAGGCCACCCCTTTCTCTGAAGTTCCATCAATTTGATGTTCATTGTGTTCCTGTATGTACAGATGACCAATAGTATCCATTTAGCACCCAAATTCAGAAACTGAAAACTAACTATCTATCCAACCCAAACCCTATCTAGCTATATAACAGTGGAGTAAAATGGAATTGCTTTGGGTGGAAGGATAAAATTACTTCCTGCCATAACTTTTTATTTTAGGGGAGAAGTGAAGCAGTGTTTTCCCTCCATTTCACAAGTTAATATTAACCACTCTGTATGTGTGTCTTGTTCTTAGAAATCCTAGAGTACCTTTTGGCAAAACACTACGTAAGTTATTACCACCACTAGAACTGGGGCGTTGTTGTAAAGAGTAAGATATTTGTCAGCCTGTTACTTTGGTCCATGACTTGAGCATCCATATTTTATAATCTTCACTTCATTAATATTTAATGTTTGAAGGTAGAACAAGGCTGTTAAAGTTCTTGTCTTAGAGAGCGCCTGACAAGCATAAGTATGCTGCTAATTATTGAGAGTTAAAGCAATACAGTTATTAAAGAATATATACCGGTACTTCTGAGCGCCATGGGTAACACAGATCCTGCTGAATGCCAAATCAATATTAGCTGATGGTAGCTTGTGATACCCTGCATATAAAACCCAAATTCAACCCCATAAGAAGTTATTGTCTGCAAGGATGTATTCTGCTCAGATTAAGATCCTGAAGCCACACGAACAAATAATTAAAGACAGCTCATTACCACAGCATGTATTTTGAGGAAAGTATAAAGTAACATTTCATTGTTATGAGAAACTTGTAGTGATTATTTAAACTTTGCTCCATTCTCATGAAGCATGTATAACTGAAACTCTGACCTTAACTCACCCTGTAGTCACTGGCAGTAACGTAGAAAATAGGCTGGAAAGCCAGCCAGATGATGCAGGTGGTGTACATGGTGAATCCGATGAACTTGGCCTCATTGAAGTTCTCGGGGCATTTACGTGTCTTGAAGGCGTAGACCGTGCAGAGGATAATGAGGATGCAGTTGTAGGTGAGAGACACAAGCATGCTGGAGTCCTTGCTGTTACACTTGAGGGTGACCACGTCTCTCCTCTCTGGACTCACTTCCTTTCTCACCCCGGGAGCCTCCACCAGCATCCAGACCACCACCACAACTAGCTGACAGGAGATCAGAGCGCCACAGATGGCGACCTGGGAGGCTGGGCTGATAAATCGAGGCCGCTGGGCTCCGTCCTTCACCCCGCTGAAGATCCGAGCGATGCGATTGGTCTTAGTCAGGAGGGCTGAGTAGCACACAGCGAAGGAGGTGCCTAAGCCCAGCCGGCGCAGTGTACAAACTGCCGTGGACGGTTTGGCGATATAGATGAAGGTCATGCTATAACACATCAACACTCCCAGCAGAAGAATGTAGGAGAGCTCACGTCCACTTGCCTTCACCACGGGTGTCTCATTGTGTTTAAGGAAGAGGCCAATGACAAAGAGCGTACACATCATCCCTAGACAGGAAATGGTGACGGGTCCAATGGCCCAGGCATCTTCCCAACGGATGTACTCCTCTGGCAGATCGTAACAGCCTGTCAGGTTGGCCAGTGGCCATTGTCCAAAGCTGCAGTCAGCACAGGTGAACTCATCCTGCAGATACTGGTAGGGCTGACAGGGGATACAGATCCAGCAGCACACATCTCCAGGCTGCATGCTCTTGACTTCATTTTTCCTGCAAGGGTCACTGCACTGTGAGGTTGGTGCAACATGGCCAGCCCAGGGGATCAGGCTGGTGTTCAGGGTCAGGCTCTGAGCCCAGTAGCCAACCTTTTGGTAGACATAGCGTCCACCTTCTTTGTGGTAGTGGAAAATGTTGTAACGGCCGAGGCTGTCCCCGAAGGCATCAAATCGGACTACATTCTCTGTGTCTGGTGGACGAAATGGTGCTAAGGGTGAAAAGAAGAAAGAGCATGTTAGAAAACAAGGTGTAAAGGGGCATTGTATAATTACACTAAGAAAAGTGCCAAAATGAAAGCAAATCATAGACATCAACATTTCAGAAACACAAGGCTGTGCACCATGAGCTGATAACTTACAAAGCACGTTTCTCATTTACCTTTTTGCTTATTTATGTGTCTCTGCTGACTTTTTTATTTCCACAGTCTACAGTGAACAGTAACTGTGATGGGACACAGGTGCAAATTGTCAATTTACATGATGGAGCCACAGTTTGAGTCCATTTACTTAAATGGAAAAAAGCTCTGGGACTGAACACTAATGGGAAATCCAGACAGATGGCACCTTAGATGAAAAAATGTTTAATTTTCTTTATGAAATAAAGGCTGAAATGAGGCACCACTAACCAACTATCACTGAAGTGAGATGAAGCAATGCAGGATTTCTGAAAACCTGTGTTACTAAGGGCTGAGATTAGTGATTATCTCCACAACTGATTAATCTGCAGATTGTTTTCTCAATCATTTTGGATACTCTGTCTTTTTTTTTTTTTTTTTTTAAAGAAATTCCTGAAATATTGTAGTTATTATTTTTTATTAATGAATATAATGATAATTGCCATTATGTTATATATTATTAGATATTGGAATAGCTTATCAGTAGCACTAAATCTGCATCAACCTATCATTGTTTTTTACTGTTTATAGTTAGATGTCCACCTGTTTTTGTGTGTTGTCTCCTTAGGGTGTTATTGTGCCTGCAGGGATTGACTATTTTAAGGCCTCTTATCCAATTCGGTCTCTGGATAGTAAAATCCTGTGGGTATTTGTTTTTTACCACAAATTGTTGAAAAACAGAAAAACACAGCTGGATGAGAGTACAGCGATACACTTCTATCTCCCATCAATGAAAATGTCAGTATTTACATAAATGAAAGGATAAGACAACAGAGCTTAGCTACGAACCTGAGAGCTTTTTAATTTGTGGGTCTTTTGCAATGTGTTGGTGCACTGATACAAATACTGTTACATCAGTCGTTCAGTTTTGTGTTGCAATTTGTGTAGACAGGCAGAAAACAAGTCATGTTGGCGTGATCAGTATCTAAAGTGTTCGAACTGAAGAATCCTCTCTGTATTCACACTTGAGCCAAGACACATGAAAAAAAAAGAGCCTCTGAGGAAATAGTTTCATCTTTGCAAATTAAATCATTACAGAGCTTATCTGCAGCTGCAGTGTATAAACACGTAGAATTACTCTTGCACTAATTCAACATTTTATTTGAATTGGTAAAATGAATCTAAATTGATATAACCTAATTTGGCAGCATACAGTATGCGCAGAGTGCACTTGGGGAAATTAAATTATATTGTATCGAAGTTTTACACAGATGACAGAATAATGAGAAAAAGGGAGGCTGCTTTACATCATGTAAACGGTGAGAGACTGTAATAATATTTCTTTATCAAGATTTTACTCACCCTCAAACTTGACCTTGAGAATGTAGTCCCTGTAAAACTTTCTTCCATTGCCAGGTTTGAGAGCTTCACACACCTTTGTGGAGTTGGGGCATAAGGCCTGCCTCATGTTATGTAAAGCAGCAGCCATTGCATAGACAGCATTCACTACAAACATAATCTTAGATTCTGGCTGAAACTGAGCTTCCCGGAGTGTGTGCTTCCCACAGCTCAGATCATGGAGGCTGCACTGGAACTGGTTCTCCCAAAACTCTCTGAACCAAGGATTCCTGGTGTTGTTGTAGGGGTGCAGGGCAGTGAAGTAGTCATTAAATTGGGGGATCGGATAGGAAGCCAGTTCAATGGTGAACGCACCGTCAGCCACAGCCTCGCTGCCTCTCACCACGCTCTCCTGTGCTCCCCAGCCATCGCTGGCCACCCAGGTGAAGGTGACATTCATTCGGTTGGCTGCCACCAGCAACTCACGGGCGTCTTCACTGCGCGTGAACAGGATGACTACCTTGGCGTTGGACTTCTGTTGCAGGGACCGAATCACGTTCTCATAACTCCAGCGGCTCATGGAGCGGCTCACCTTTGCTGATGTGGCGATGCAGATCTGACGGGCACGAGCCTCCTGCTGGAAGGCATCAATGCCAGTCTCGCCATAGTCACCTTCAGACGCCACCGTCGATACGTACGTCCAGTTGAAGTAACGCAGGATCTCCGCCATGGCCTTGGCCTGGTAGAAGTCAGGGGGCACAGTGCGGGCAAAGTAGTCATAGCGGGTCTTGTCGCTAAGCTTGGCACTGGTGGAGGCGTAGCTTATCTGAGGGATCTGGAAGAGTCGCAGAAGGTTGGCCACCTGGAATAAGTGAGAGACACGCCAGTGATTATGTCGGTTATTTGAATCAGTCATTAAGGGCATTGTGAGTTTTGCAAGCATGCCATTTTGATATATTAAGTGGAAAACTGGCAATCAACCTATTACAGTTCACACAGAAAACGCACACCTGCCAACTGTGGGAATTGCTTAATTGCTTATCATTAAAATAATTAATGAGACTGGCTACACTGCATTGTTTTTCCCCTTGCAGATGCAATTAGTCTTACCCCATTCAGACTCCCATTTTTTCACGGGATCCCTGCTGAGCCTTTCACAACTTCACTCTCCTGCTGCCAAAGTGGTGGGATCCGGCATTTAACAATCATGGGGATAAGATGTCCAGCTCATTTTCCCTGATCTGTCATGCTGTCATTGAGGTTAACCAAAAATTACGGAGGACTGAGTGACCACAGGTGTTAGTCACAGTGGATAGAATTCACTGTACTACAAAAAATAACAGATTTTCCAAAAAGTTCTTGCTCTGCTTCAGAGGGGAAGAGAGAAGCAGACAGGAAGAGACGGAGAGGGGCTGAAGGCAGGGATTTGAAAGTGAAAGGGAGTCAAAGTATCAAAGAATCTTTGAAACTTTGTGTTTTCGGTGTAATAGGTTTTGTCAGTGTCGTGACACCGTGCAGAGTCTGCAGACGCAGCTACTGACTGGCTTTTGCTTCAGGCACATCTGTGGAGGCCTACAGGGAGCTGGTCTGATCAGTCAAAAGAATGCCAACCTAAATCTGGTTGACTTTAATGCCAGCTCTCACACCAGCACACTCACGGCAGAGACATCTTGAATGCCAATGAATCACTTCAGAGAAAGTCAGACAGGTAATTCACAGTTGAATGCATCCTTTAAGTGTTTTTTTTATAATTCCTACAATGTCAAGTGTGATAAGAATGATGTGATCAGTTAGGAGCAGGCAATTCAATCTGCTGCCCATTACCCAAATAATTGTCACATTTTTATAACAATGGATTTCTACAAATTATTCCTAAAACCCTTTACAATTAGCCCGTTTGTTTGAAGATCAGCCCTTTTCAGGACAATATTTACAGTTTCTACCAATGATTACATTTTTGGCAACAGCATTACCTGATACCTCATTGAAAGAGAATGAAATTGAATATTTCTGGTTGTCTCCTAATGCTTTTATACTGTAGCGTGGGAGTAACAGGTTGTCATTGATATGATTAAAAAAAAAAAAGACTGAGACATATTTTGGGGGGAGGAGAAAGCATGACTTAATCACAACTGAAAGGCATCCAAGTAGTAAAACCAGATAAGAGACATGTAATATGATGTGTTAGTATTAGGCAATGTAAACAGTTTATTCCTGCAGCCAGCATGCAAATTGCAGGTGCAGAAAAAATAGTAAATTACTTCATTTGGATGGAAAACATCAGCCACCATATTTTCAAACATAGACCAAATGCACCAGTGCAGAAAAACAGACTGGCAAAGTCAAATGACATCCACAGACGCGTCATTGATTAGTTTGTATCCCCACTGAAAAGCAGCACAGCATTACATTGAGACATTACGGTAAATCTGGTGTGAGGTGCTTCAATTGATTTTTTTCATGGAATCTCTGTTATTGTGCAGGATCAGAAAGATAAATATTAAATGAGCCAATAGCAGTGATTTCCAGACCACTAGATTTATTGGAATTAATGAGAGAACTTTACACGGAAAAATGAAACACAGCAGTAGAATCAAAAGAGGCTGGACTCAATTTTTTAACACCACCCAAACAATGTCATACTGAGGCAATGCTGAACAGATTTTCCGATTACTTTAGAGCTATTTCTGACTCGTCTGTGGTGTAGCAACTGGAAGAAAAAAAAATGTAATGAAAATCTAGATTGTTGAAACACATGAGTGAGCATTTCATATCAGTTCAAAGGTTGGCTTCCCCTGAGATGTCCAGGTCAGCTGGAGAAACCCTGATTATGCAGACAGGCTAATAATCACATTCCCACACAAGAATCGTCTCTCTCCTTAAACTGCCTTGACAGCCTTTCTCAACATGTGGTGAAACAGCTTGCAGCAGTCCGCTTGGTCTCTTATGAATAAATCAGAGTATGATCTAGAGTGGCAAGTGGCACATAAACACTATCTGATTAATCCTTGTCACATAACTCAATGTCATATTAAAAAACTCCAAAACCCATTCCCATCAAGATACATTCTCAAGTGGGTGTTCTCCATAATTTGTTTTTAATTGCATATTTATACTTTTCATCACAAAGGATTTGTGTAATATATTGAGGCCAGTCCAATCCTTGGGTTTTGTAGTGTGAACTTGGAGTGAACTGACCTAGTCGTTAGCTTTAGCCCCCACAAATGTCACATAACAAAGTATTCACCAACTCTAACGTTTATTTCAAGTCCACAGAGGGAAAACAGCATGTCGATGAAAAAGATCACGTGCCAATTGTAAACAATAGATGACAATGTTATGAATGTTACTGACTGACAGTACAGACACAGTGCCCCACAGGCTACCATCTGTGATCCCAGTGAGGCAATGATTTTGCCTCTGCGAGAAATGGACAAAATTTTAGGGCTTCTGTCATAACCAGCAGAATATTCAGGCAAAGACTTCTTCTCCTGAGCGTCAGTCATTATCTACATTCATCTACATTCAAATTTGCAACTTGGGAAGCAAAAAACAAAATTTCATCTAATCATTATAAACAGACATATGAAGGCAGATTAATAAGCTAATAGTCATCATGATTGAATGAGAGTGATAGGTCCTAAGACTGCATTTTTGTCACTGCAATCTGACTCTTTTCTCTCCACATGGACTGTTTACCTGCATGCAGCCAAAGCCTGCTCAAACATGATTGGTCAATACTACTGTGACTATGACAACCAGAAATCTTATGATACCGAAATCTTGTCCCTTGTCCACAGAGACTGCATTCATATGCATTTGAAATATTTGAATTTCCCTCTTGAACAACATTTTTGATGTGACTTGAAAAGGGGAAATCCCTGACTACAAAGCCGTTAACATTGTCATTACATCATGTGAAATGAATGAAAAATAGAGGTTCTCTGATTTCCGAGGCTCCTTCAAAAGCTTTATGTTAGAGAAGCAATGCCTCTATAGAAGAAAAGTAATTGCGTTTAGAATTTTATTTTGCAGACCAGAAATGTGTGTTTGTTTTAACAATAATTCGTATTTTAGAAGGTCATATAACCCTGGTTTAAAATCACAACCTGTTCAGAAACAACAACCTGAAATGATGGTAGTGAGAGGTCTGTAGGAGATGTAATTTAGAGCCTGATATAGGTGCTTGAGGATTATTGGTCAGATACATGCTGACTGAACAAAGAGGATCTTAAAATAACTTAATGACTTCATAAAATTGCTGTGATAGACTTTTTAATTTTTTCATTTTTATTTTAAGGAGTGTGGATGCACTCTGGTTACCGTTGCCATGTTTTACCACAAAGGCAGTCGGAAGGGCTGAGAGGGGCTCCTGTAGGGAAGATAGAGGAGGTTCTAGTGGGATTTGAAACCAGGCCAGTAAGAGAACATGTGATTCTTAAGCTGACGTTCTTAACCATCTCTGAGCATTAGGTCTTTCTACACAAAGAAGGCACAGAGCACACGTTGTATTAATATACTGCCACATATAGATACGACTTCCCAAAGACAAACTGCATACAATTTGAACCTTCACCTGCTCATTTGATAATCAGTTGGTTTGTTAATATTTCAATTTGTGGAGCCTTGATCTGCACTTTAATATACTATTATAAACTATTATATGAATATGCTCATATGTTGCTGGCATAGTTGCGTTAATCTGATTATTTTCACAGGTACAACACACATTCATGCTGCTCAAATTTGGCAATGCTTGCGGTAGCGAATGACTAATTTCTCTGCAGGGTATGTAAGGGAGCTCTATGCCAGTTGTGTAATCCACTTACATGTGGCTTATGGAGGTTATAAAGCACAGTGCCAGACATGTCACCAGTACAGTGGGCTTACTGGAAATCATTATGTAGATGTTCACATTGCTTATATGAAAAGCTAAGGCTGTTCCACCTGCCAAAGCCTGTGATGCCGCTACATTAAGATTGTGGAGATCACATGGGAGCTTTGTCATTTTGAGGAGTTATGGTTATCATCATCAAAAACAATAGGTAGATAATATGAAAATAATAATGTGAAAATACATTAAAGCAATGGGTGGAACATCAATTCAAATGAAACACCTACATTTGTAACGCTCACTATCTATTAAAAAGAGATTTCAAATGATTAAAATGGATTAAAACATTAACATTCACACTGCATAGTATCTAGGGTGCTGTTGTATATAAAATGGCATTGTCTGTGTACATATGAATTGAACTGTTTGTAACTTTTCACCTAATTCATATAAAAAAAAAAACATAAATTGTCTGAGAATAGAACCCTATGGCGCGCCTTTGTGAATGCCCATAAAACTGGAGACAGCCATCAGTGACAACAACTTGCGTTCTACCACTGAGATAATTTGCAACAACTACAGAAGTATGTGATTTACTGAAATATTTCTTGTGTCATAATTTCCATAGTTATGCATATTAAGTGTTGAACCTTGCACATCCTTGCTTGTGAATGACTGAGCTTTTTTAGGACGCCCCTTTCATACTCAATCCCAGTACTATCATCTGTTACCGTTAGACTCTTTTCATGGAAGCACAAGGTGTATAGTATAATAACTTTAATAATGGCTCCTTTCTAGTACAGCCTGAGCTATCAAGCTAAGTCATTCTAGGGCATATCAGTAAGGGAACATGCACATTATCTGAGCACTGGAAATGGAATGCAGACATCATTAGTTTTATTGTTCCACCTGTGCTTCTCCTGCTTTCAAAAGTTTTAATATCCACAGTGAAATGTTCTGAACAGGTTTTTTTTTTTTTTTTGAGCTCTCCATGTTTACAAAAATCAATGATGTTGTCGATGCAAAACATTACATATATTGCCTTTGTACTGTTTTCAACTGAATATATGCAAAAAATGATTATTACACTTGTTTTATTTATGATTTACATGGCAACCCATTTTTTTTTAATTGGGGTTGTATTAATTCAATAAGATAAGGTTTGGTGTCCATTACACTAAACTAAACTTGGTATTTTTGTGACATGTTTTGTGCTTTTAATGTTTATAGTACTGAAAACAACTAAATGGTCAGCCTTGTCTTGCCATTCTTATTTTCATTTAAGCACAGAGGACAAGAGGACGGTGATAGAATCAGAGTTTATGAACAAAGGTACTCTGAACACTGATAGACTCACTCTTGTTACACCCTGCAGGAACTGTCACTTGCATGTGATGTTTCTTTTGATTCTTTCTTAAGAATATACTGCAAGAAGATATGACAGAGGTTTTTGCTACGCGGTGTGGCTAACAGTCTCACACTTTCAGTTGTAGGGATCAGCATGCATCAGACAGCACCTTATTTAATCAAGACAATTAAGAAGTGGACCGGTGTGGCTTTGCACTGCAGGCTCTGTTACTGAGCAGATTACTGTGAAAGTGATTTCCGCCCAAGCTGTGAGAGCATACAGGACCTGGTAGCTGCATTTGACACAGAGACAGCGAGTAACAGGATTGTTCTTTTCAGCTGTCGTATACTGTTTCCATAGAGATACCCCCAAGGCACCAGCCAACACCATGAGCTAGAATAACTCAGACTGCCCATGTGAAATGTCAAAATACAGTTGTGTAACACATCACAAAAGCTATTCATACAAGATAAAAAAAAAAAAGAATTGATAAAAGTCCAAGGTTTGTTATATTTTTCACAAAAATTGCCAACGTGGTGTTTGAGTTTGTAGTTAAAAGGGTTGCAGTGGTACACCATGGTGCGATCATTGACAGTTGGACATTTTCTTTTTTGCTTTGCTGAATTTTACTGGGTAAGTGTCACTGAATAATATTCCGTGTTTATATCATGATTCATGTCTGTCAGGACATAACGTATTGTGAAATTATAATGAAACATTTGTTTAACCAAAAAAAGCATTCCGTTTTTTATTCCTTTATTGGCCATTATAACTGATAGAAATACAACCCCAATTCCAAAACAGTTGACAGGGACACTGTGTGAAATATGAATAAAACAGACTGTACTTGTTTGCACATGCTCAAAAACACCTTTTAATACCATTCCACAGTTCAACCAGGTTAACTGGAAACAGGAGACAGTATCATGGTTGGGTATGATACTTGAAAGGCTCAGTTGCTCACAAGCTAGGCTGGGGTTCACCCCCATTTGAATTGCATGTCCAAAGGATGTTACTACATGGGCTCCGGAACACTTTGTAAAACCTTTGGGAAACACAGATTCATTGCAAATTATTTGCATTCTGTCTTTATTTATGTTTTATACAGCATACCAACTTTTTAAAAAGGGTTGTAATTATGATGTAATGTGTAGGCACATTTTCTGAGATGGTTATTGCACCATGAAAATCTCACATGAGCCTACTTATATAAGCTAAATGTGCTGTTCTTATACTTTTTTTGATCTGTCTGCTTAACATACTGTTGAATGGGTGAGAAATTCAAAAGAGTGAGAAATGAATAAAAAACTGACGTGAGGAGGACACAGTTGGGGCAATAGTCAAATAACAGAGCAAGAGATATATGGGGACAGACTCAGGAGAGTGTCCTGGTCCAGGAAATATCAGGCATACTTTGTAGAGATGTCATGATTTTTTCTACATGAAAAACCCATCTGCTCCTCCCAGAAGACTGTCTCAGTGTGCTTCAACAGCAATAACACTGTATTCCCAGAGCAGCAGTCCTTAGCTCCACTCAGTATCACACATACACAGTCCACTGCAGTGCCCCGCAACACACAAGCAAACACATGAGGAGCAGACATGCATGCACATCATAGCATAGTGGATAGTTAGAGCATGCCATGCATTAGATCTTTATTAGTATATTTCTTATGATTTAGTTGCTTGGCAACAGCTTAACAGGCTTGAAAAATGAACTGTTTGACACCTAGAGCAAGGATGTTTTTGATTGGGACCTGCCCCCTCATTCTGCAGGATGATATGATGTTCTTTGTGCTGCAGAAGTCTTTCAGAGGCCCCAGAGTCAAGCAACCATTCAGACTACACCACATGTTAAGATGTGGCTGCGCCTCCATTCATTTACAATGTCAGGAGCTTTTGACATGTACTTGCCTCCATTCATATCATTCCTTTCCTCTGTGACTCAGTGCATTATCGTCTCGCTACAATCGGCCCTGTTCTGTCAGACATCACAGGCATGCTCAGTGTGATCAAGCAGGAAAGTTAAGGTTAACTGAAAATTCACATGCATGACGAACCAAAAACAGGAGTGCAGCTGACTTTAACCGTCATCGAGTTTGTGCGGTGGACATTATATGTATTTCTACTGCACAAATAGTGCGTTCTGCCAAGCCACTGAAGAATCCAATCGCATGTGAATTATTCAAGATTTTTGAAGCACGTTCTTTACTTTTTACCCATGAATAATGCATTTTCACTGCATGGCTTTACTGATATGTTTCATCGTTATTGTTCTCTCTTGCATGGATTCTGTCGTGTGTGTATCCATGTTTAAATCCTTTGTATGACTCATGAATGCTCTAGAGATTGGCACTGTCTACCTGCATATGAAGACAATTCTATAAATGAGGTTGTTTGTGGATATTTTTTTTTTTTTAAATACAAGAGATCCTTCTCATTAATGTATTATTCTGTTCACACAGTTGAGTCTGCAAATGTCAAGCAGTGTGTTGATATCAGGATCTATATCCTCAAATTCCATTTTGTGAGTTTCTCTCATTAATCAGACAGTGTGCTAAAATATTCCATTGAATTCGTAAAGGTGCCATTACACAATAAAAGTGTTCAATCCTAAAACCCCAGAACAAGCCAGGTTTCTTCCTCCAGACAGCATTTTTTGTGCGCTGTTCTGAAAGATTAGAGCAGGTCATTTTTTTTAATTTTTTTTATTGTTTTCAGATTGGTTCCAGAAATTTCCTCTATCCATGTTTCATGCCTGAGAATAATTCTTCAGTGAGCGTTTCAGTATTTGACATTCCAGAGGTGTTGTTCTTCTAATGCGCCCTGGTGATTATGATGTTTTTCCTGGGGGATGCTCTCTCACTAGTGAGTCATGTATAGCAGCAAAGACAGCGGTCGGGATAACAGAAGTGGAGTCCCTTCCATGTTTTAATCAGAAGCCAACCCTGAGGCTAGATGTTCCTGGACTGTAATTGTGGAATATAATACATCTCTGATTAACCCACGCCTTTAGGACACCTAGAAGTAATAACGCTAATGTTCCCTCTTAAAGCAGTTACATTCACGAGAATTCATACCCTGGCTGCAGACCGACAGTGTTTTGAAGATTGTTTATCATTTAAGCATGTTTTGCTTTCAGTATGCAACATTACCGCAGAAAATCTTGTGCTGCAGGTAAATGTGTATCTTTGCACATGAATGAAGATGTTGAATGTAGTGAACATGTCATCACAAGGTCATTACTCACCTTGCACCGATAACCTGCTGTTTAAATAGACCACAGGGAAGATGTTCACTGCTTAACATTTGAATCACATAAATATTTCCACCAGCAGATTCATTCAAATTGTCCAGATGGCTTCACAGACTTCCCTCTGACTGTTTAAGATTCAGGCTTTTGATTCTCGAATGGTTCGACGCCATTCGATGCCACGTGACACACTCCATCTCCCCAAACCCCCCACCAACCCGTGATCGTATCTGCTCATCACTGTCTCAGTGTTTCTGTGAAACATGATCTCTCATATGATCCCTCTACATCCTCTGTGCGACAGGCACACCTTTGCCAAACCACCAGACAGCGCGGCAGCAACCGCAGATGGGGGAGACGGGACCTAGCCTGCGAGAGCGTTATAGAACTTCGCCTCCACACTTAACTCAATCTGTGCCCATGTAACGCCAGCATGGCTAGGCCTGCAGCCAGATCCACCCCCGTATCTGCGATAGTCACACCACAACACCAGCAGCACAGCAACACGCTCCTTCATTGTGACAGATTTAGACAGCACTCAGCGTTCTCACCACCTGTCGGTTCACCATGTTCCACCATGTCACCATGGCGATAAGGGCCTTTGGACCAGTATTGCAAGTTGTCCTGTGACTGCCTTGCCTTTTGGTTGGAATACACGCATCTGACTTAACCGCCTGCCGTTCACAGAGAAGGGGAAGGCACAGTAGCCTCTCACAAAGGCAGTCTGGTTCACTCAAAAGGTCTGACTGGCTTTAGATTAGGTACAAATTAGGTGGCTACAAAGGACGGATACATTGTGTAGAGATGGTATCTGCAGCACAGAAATGCCACACACTTGCATGCTCCAAATGCATATCTTTGTCTATTTACATTGCCCCCGAAAACACAGCTGCACATGTTAACAGATACACATACCAGTCTTGTCTGATATGGCAAATTTCTAAAACATTGGGAAGATGAAATTAGTTCCAAGCAAAATTTCCGTGATATCTTTTGCAGGACATAACTGTCTGATCACAGCTAACTTTATAAGGTAGTATTTAAAGAATAAGGTACGAACCCATTTACAGTTCCAGGCAATGTGAGCGTTGTTGTTCAACCAGCCAGAAATACCACGAGCTAGCAGACCTCATAACATGAAACGCATTACAATATAGAGGGTAATTCATGGTGAGAAAGGGATCTGTGTCCTGTGGCGCACTCCTACTGATGAGGAAGATTCACTGAGAAGCTGGGGCAGACCTCAGACCTCTGGCTCGTAATAGCACATCCATAAATTACCACAAGACAAGGACGCTCCCTGAGGAGCCCCAGATGCAGGGTGTCACTAAAATTACAGCTCGTTTATCAAACCCTTTATTTCCAAACTCTCCTTTTCACCAGGAATCCCAATATAGGTGTTCTGAATCCTCCTCTTACATCATCCCCAGGAGCTCCCTGCCTGTATAATATACTGTACTTTATTTTTGGCATGTTTATTGTCAGTAGAAAGGTTAAAACAGAGTTCCAGTACAAACATGGAATAGCAAACCTAACTTACTTTAGTCATTTGAATTAAAGAAGATATTTTGAATTATTTTCAACACTCTGGTTAGATTAACTAAATATGGACAGGATTTTTCTGCACCATCTTGAGAAAACATTTATGTAAGGGCATACACTAAAGCAGCTATTCACTATGATTAATTTATTGTTGGTGTATCAGTGCTAACATGTCTACTGCTGGCCACTGTCCCCTACAAATTATGACTAAAAACTATGGAAGGATGCCACCACCAGCGGACTGTCCTGAAATATCCCGTGGGGAAAGCTGCTAACAGCAGACTGCCGCACGCAGAGGTTCCTACAGTATCTATGGTTTATCAATCATCTGAAGCCAATTATTATATCTGGGTGGGCAGAAGTGTGTTCCTTTCTTCAAACAAGCAGATATCTGGAACGCGAGGCTGTGGGTCTCGAGTGAGGTGAACCATGCTCTTACGCCGAGACAGCAGACACGGTCCTCTGGCTGACTGAGCCGGGATGATGAGTTAAAGTTAATGCCCTACGACATGTATATTTGTAGATTTTTACAAAGCTCAGTTCCATGTGACACACTTATCTCCTTTCACAATGACTTGAAATTACACTGATGTGGCAGCCATATTACGGCTGAATATTCGGAGACCCAATTAGCAGAGCTTTCATCGCATCAGCTTGCTGCTGCTGCTGCTGCTGCTGCTGCTGCTGCTGCTGCTGCGGCTGAGAGTAATCATGCCGTCACTAGTCATCCTGTCAGACCGTCCCGAGCGCAACATCTGTAGCACGTCTGCCTCTGACAGGACTGCAGCTCAAGTGTGAATTACCAGGAAAGAGAAAGAGATCTTCTAAATTAGATCAGCCAAGCATATGGGCGTACAGGTAAACAGATCCTCATTGCGTAACCGATACTCATTAGGTCCCTGTGTTAACATCGCACAAGGGGTGATTGCACATGGTACTTAAGTCTAAATGGACAGTTATATGACCATCCATCACACTTTCACGCCTGCTTGTTCACTCTCTGTCTCTCTCTTTCAAGCCCACAGTAGCTGCTGATGGTTAAATGCACATTCTGTAATTGCTGTCTGAAAAGATTAATCTGGCTTTTGACAAACTCATTTCATGACATAAAACAAAGATGATCTTCAAGACAAATGTAAAGTTAATTATGTTCCCCACACGTCCCCACCCTCTCTCAGTTGGTGTGTTTTATTCCTACCTGAATGGAGACATCGCTGTAGGAACCTCCTATGACCCCAGAGATAGCCAGAGGGACGTCATCATGGATGGCGTAGGAGCCGTCGGGGCACGTATACTCGCTGTCGTCGACTTTGGTGAGGGAGGCCCGGACAAACTCTAGAGACTGCTCCAGAGCGTAGGTGTCCTTAGAGCAAGTGTCCAGTATATGAGCTCCCAGTTTGATCCCAGGCAGGATGCGTTCATCCTTGTTGATTTCATCTAGTGCCAGCAGCATGGCCTCCAGTCTCTGGATCCCCCTCTGAGCATTGATCTTCCCACAGTCCTCTGCGCCCTCACCCTTCTGGTGCACAGGGAACAGGCCGCCAATCATCAAATCTCCGTCCAAAGTGATCTCCCTCTTGGAGTCAGTGTTATAACTTACCGCAGGCAAACCCTGGGGAGCCTGGGCAAAGAGAGACACACAGAAGCACAGCAGGCTGAGGTGGGACAGCCAGAGGGGTCGGGGCACAGGGCGCACCCCCGACACAGGGGATTTCCCCACTGACATATCCCTGGGCGAAACAAGGTCAGCGTCCTGCCTGTGATTTCTGGTCAGCGACTGGTCAAGCTTTGAAGAAAAGAACAACCAGTGTTTTTATTCTGACAGAGGCCATTTACAGCATCAGTGCCATCCTCTTCGTCCCTTCTCTTCTTCAGAGCTTTTTGTAGATTACAGCCTGCGGATCAAACAGAGAGAAATTCAGTCACAGCCTTTGAGCTGGAGCACAATGAACCCTTTGTTTCTCACACACATTGTGGCTGCCAGGGACCGACTCGTCCCATAGAAAGATTTGACAACTGTACAAATGGGTAAATATTTGTGTCTTTTGATGCCTCTTGATGATGGATGTGACACACAGGACAGAAAGAAATAAAGACATGTCATTACCAGCAGCAACCAAACATGCTACTGCACAACTGAAGTAAACTCATGAAAGAGATGAGTCTAATTTGACAAGACAGCTCTTTCATTTGGTTTATAGTAAACACAAGGACAGTTACCATCAGAAGTGTTTTCTGTTATGTAGAAGGAATCTCGAAGAGGCACATACCGTATATAGAACTGTATTATATGGAAATAACCAGTAAAATGTTGGCAGAAGCTTGAGGACAGAGTTCACCATCAGAGCACAGTTCACTGAGTACAACACAAACACCCTCCAAATGGTTTTCGTGTCTTTTCAAGCAGCACACGGTTTAACCGTCATTGTGAAAGGCTTCATTCAGTGTGTGTGTGTGTGTGTGTGTGTGTGTGTGTGTGTGTGTGTGTGTGTGTGTGTGTTTTATTTTGAACTCTCTTTTGCGTCCTATCATGTCGTCTATCTGAGATCAAGTTGCTCCCCTTCAGATGATGGTAGAACTCTTTTATAATCACATGTGCACATGCTCCGGCACACCGAACCTCTACAGAGATAACAAATGGTGTCCCTGAGGAACATTTTGTCAGACCACATCAACTGCTCACACATGCATACCCAACAAAAAAATTATGCACAACAAAAGCAAAAACCACATTCAAATAAAATGAGATAAAGTATTGAATATTTCAAGCGCACCGACTTAGCGAGATTTCATCAACAGCTACATAAACTCATTCCTTTGTTCTGTTGTCTGTAATAAGATAGATCATATATTTTCATTACACAGTGAGATGCAACTGTGAGCATTTCCCCAAGCTAAAAAAAAAAACATGTAAGAAAAACAAATGTGTCTCATTCTCAAAAGCAAACTCTGGAAACGCACTGCAGAGTGAATGCCTGTCCTCGAGTAATGAAGGCATTTACTGTTTGTGTTCATTTAAACTAGTAATAACAGAAAATTGATCTGCCAGGTCAGACGTTAGGGCTAGAAGCAAGAAAAGTTAGGAAAAACTTAATGGCATTGAAGTTACTGCAAAATAGAGGTGACAGAAGTGACAAGAGATTTGCTTTGGGAATAAGTGAATTCATTCAGCAGCACAATCTGTTAAATGAATACAGTTTTTTCCAAAATGTCAAACTACTCCTTTAAGTTGAATAACACTGAGGAAGTAATTGTGCTTCACAGCAAACCTGTGTTGCAGCATTCTCCAAAACAACTTAAATAGATGGGGACTTATCTTAAAACTTAAAAAGGAAGCTTAAAAAAAGCATTGCTCCATACATCTCACCTGGCATAATCCAAGTGTCCAGAGGGCTCAAGTTAAAAAAAAAAAAAACAGATTTGCAAAGATTTTCATTTAAACCCTTTCTTAAGCCGAAACCTCGCTTTAGCTGCTAAGCCAAAAGTGTTAGCATGCACCCCGTCTGAAGAGGGTGCACAAGCTTGATGATCTCATTGTAAATAACATCCTTTCAAATAAACTGATGGAACCATTATATGTTTTTTTCTTTCCGTTGCTTTTCTAGCCTTTTAAAACAAGTCCCCTTCTTTTTCAGGTATTTAGGATAATGCTACAACACTCTGCTGCTGTGAAGCTCCAGAAATGTTTTGTCGACTACAAAATTTCACACAACTTTTCATCAACATGAAGGCGAGTAGATGACGACTGAATTGACCTTATGAAAGTCATTTGCCTGAAATAGTACAACTACAGTAGAGATCAGTATGATACATCAAATGTGCTTTTTGCAGTTACTCAAATGTGTCATAAGTGTAGCATCAGTACTGTGCCGGGCCACATCCCTATTTAATGCTAAAGCTGATGCAGTGCGTGTATGGATTAACAACAGAGGAGTCGCAGGGTTATTGTTCAGTCCTGGTGTCAGTCCCCACAAATCCCAGAGGCTTAATTAAGCAGAGGGTTGAATGTGGGAGAAGTTTATCGCTGTAAATTATTGAGCTTAGAATGATCTCTCACATCCACTGTCTCAACCAGACAAGTTGGCCGACAGACAGTAATTAATTGTATTGATGAGAGATTATGAAACCACAGCAGGGGGATATTAAAATGCACACTTCTTTCTTTCTCTTTCAAACTGACCTACCTATTAAAACATCGTATAGCTCTCGACAGGAGCCAGACTGCAGACCATGTTCTTTGGGGGTTTTTTTTCTCTGTTTCTATCTTGTCTTTCTCTCTCTCTATAGTCTCTCTCACCCTGTTGTTTCCATGGAAACTTGCCAGTAGATGGAGAGGGTGAAGAGGTAGCAGAAGACAGACCAGGACAAGTGGACCGGTCTGGCCATGCATGGTGTCAGACTGGTCCTGTGGGAGAACCGGGAAGCCTGTTCTGTTAACTGACCGAACTGATCCAACTCCAGTCAGAGCTTTTCATGTTCTTCCTTTTAGACACATCCCAAAAAGAACAATGACTAAAGCCTCTGCTTCAAACCACTGACGTGTTTAGATATTGCTTCCAGTAGCCTATCTATGATCCATCGTTATTGTTACTTGATTTGATAAATAATTACCACTTTAGAGCTGCTTCTGGTGCAAACACTGCAGCCTTTTAATAAGAAATAAGATGTGACATGTTGCATTACATTTGATGAACCATCAGTGAAACTTAAAAGGGCTTTTTTTTTTTTTTTCCTTCCACAAAAAATAAGTGCGTGGATGTCAGACTTTCCATTTTCTCCCTCAGCGGCTTGTCAACAAGTGAGAGTCCATTGCAGCAGCCGGCACATATGGGCTAAGTCACAGCTACTTCCCTGGCATACAAAGGCAGACAAGCGAAGGAGCACAATTGTGTTCTACAAGAATGTTCTGATGTTCAGGGAGTGTATTCTGGCTGTAGTGCAGCTCTGCAGCGTGTGAAACATTGCCACACAAGTCATAAATGCCCAAATGGGGAAAAGAAACAAAGAAAGAAGGCTGTAAGCTGACCAAATGTGATTATTTGGAATAGCTTTATGCAGTGACAGAAATGGCAGCAATAACAGCGCTGAAGCACTTAAGCACACAGCCTCAAGAGGGAACGGTGACAAAAGGATTTCTGGCTGACACATCGTCAGTCTCCTCCCATGTCGTGGATTCCCAAAGGAGGCCTCCATCTCACTGGTGAACTCTTTCTCTCTGTCTTCGCTCACTAAACTCCAGTATACAACCCATTATGATACCATTCCTTTGGACAAAAGCAGCAGGAGATTTGTAAATGTTTAATGAACCCAGCTCATTTCTCTTGCCCGTGACAAGTTAACTGACTCTTTTGGTTGTTTTAGGTTCAGAGCCGGGGTTGGGGGTATAGATTTTGACTTGTACAAAGCTCACTTAGACAAAGGATCAATGAGTAGGGCCAACAAGTCTAACATGTTCAACTTATATAAAGCTACTAAAAGCAGATGGTTAGCCTAGCTTAGCATAAAGACTGGGAACCATCAACTGTAAAACACCCTTAATATTAACAATTGTTTGATATTTGAGAAAAAGAGGGAGAACCTTTTTTTTTTACAGTGAGTTATAAGTTATATTTCAGTCAATTCCAGCTCAGTAAAACAGAAGTGCATCGTATTATTACTTTAGTTATTGTCAGGATTAAACAAGCTGAATTAAACATGTTAAAGAGACTGTGGAACTTCTGTATTGTCCTGGAAGTCGGCCATTTGTTTGTGTTAATAGATTCCATTTCTACAGTTACATTTGCTTCGGTTGCTCTCTGCTAGCAGAGCAGAGGGAGGCTCTGAGACGAGGCATATTAGCCGTATAGACCTGAGAGTGGTATTGATCCTTCCCTCCCAAACTATTCCTTTAATAAATGTGTACACTTTGTCCAGCAGGCACAAGAATGGCAGTGAGTCTCACTCAGTTTCGAGCTCTTACACCAGATAACTCAGTGTGAGGCAATCCCAAAATGCCTTCTGTGCGTAAATGACAGATGCTAAGAGTAATATTTACACTTTAGATGTATTATCCCACCCAGGATTCTGTCGACACGTTAACTTCAAAGAAAAACTATGCCTCTCATTTTTCCTCTCTCCTCCTATGCAGCCATCTCTGTTTCCCTCTTCACCAGATGGCCTTTTTAATTCAAGAGCGTAAAGCCTGCCAGCCTCTTACACACTTCAAACCAGACTGTGTGAAGGAATGAGAGGAGTAGATGGGGGCTGTGAAGAAAAAAAATACAAGAAGAGATAGCAGATGTGTGAGGGCTGGAAAAAAAATATATAAGAAAAGGAGGAGTGTGGGCAGCAGAGGGATGTGGGTGGGGGTTTTTAGAAAGATGCAATCCAGGTTGCCTTTTTTATGACACTCGTGCCCCGGGAGTCGAGTGCGGCATTAATATGGTAATATCTCCCAAGGCAATAGTGTTGAAGAGTGGAGGTCATCTACTGTATATGCAGCCCTGAGCCTGGGTGAGCAGGTTGGAGATCCCCCTGTGGAAATGACTTGGAGGATGGCTAAGTGGAGGCAAAGCTAATGGGAGTCAGGCTTCCCTAAAATCACATTTCCAGCTGACAAAGAGAATAGTCCTGGGTGGGGGACGACTGAAAAAAGGTCTGCTAATGGGAAAGAAGACTCGAGAGTGCACACACACACACACACACACACACACACACACACACACACACACACACACACACACACACACACACACACACACACTTACACACTCACACACACATTACTGAGCATAAACTGCGCATGAAACTTCACATCCTGGAAGCACCTGTGACACGTGAAATCCTGACCTAACTACCTGACAGCCTTAACAAATCTCTTGAGACACATTAAAGAATAAGGCTGGTGATATTCTGTTTGTTACTTACTATCGCAACAAGTATATAAATGTCTAAAATTGTCCATCTCATTTTTTTTTCACCTAGATTTTAACGCAAAATATAATTTTTTTTTTTTAAATCAGCAAGCCACACCGCTGAATCAGATCATGGCGTCTCCATCATAACCATCAATCATGCACATGGTCTATTTTAAGATGGTTCCACAAACACTGTCCTGTTGCTGCAAATGCTCACTCAAGCACCGAGATGCGCATATATTAATCCACAGCCAGCCAGAAATAGTCCCCAGCCCAGCACAATCCACTGAGTAACGTTTTATATGAGACCTTTTCCTTTATTTGGGAATCATGTTTTAACGATCTGCATCCTCATTCGGAATGTGTTTTTTTTACTAAGCTAGGACATGCAAAGAGAAACTAGTGACTGAAGGAAACCAGAAAATCATCACATTTGAGAGGCTGCTGACAGAGACTTTTGGAGCAGCAACTTTTCACCTGTTTTTGCTTGATAAACCATCTTCATGTCGACAGGGGCGTTGTGGTTCTTTCTCTAATTCTTAGATGCACGATTTCTGCAGTATTTTCAAGGATAGTTCACCAAAAAAAGGAAATATTACTCACCCCTATTTTTGGGTGAACTGTCCCTTGAAGTTTTTCTGCTCCAGCCTCCAAAGAGGAATTGAATCAGTCACTCAGTGTGCTCGGTGCACATGACTGTATAATGCGTTTTTGAGATTTAAGAGGTTTTTGTGCAGGCTACTCTGCGACCTGCAGTCACACAAAACATCCATCTCTGCACAGGCCGGCAGAGAGAAGTCAATTTAATTTTGCTGAAGAGTAATTCAGCACGAGGCGATTGATATCCTGTCAATCAATTCACCAGTTAATCACGTGTAAGAAATAAACTCTTGGATTGTCTTTACAAAACCGCACAGTTTGCACATACAACAACTGTAGTCTGTGTTTTGTGACTTGATTTTTCAGACACAACTAATTCCCGCTTTCAGACACAGTTATTTCAGGGTCTGCATGTTTGTCATCGTGCATTCACAACCCTAACGGCTCCTGGGAGGTGAAGACAATGGAGTGGAAGCGCTGCTGGGTCTTTACGGTGATCACACACAGGTTCTCTGTGGAAATGTCAGGTTTACTCTGCTTATTCCATCTCGCGAAGAGCTCATCGCACAGGTGAAATGTGGTATCAGTTCAAAAAATAAAATGCAATCCTCCGTCATAAACAACCCCAGGCACACTGTAGGACACGTGCAAAATTGAAATACCTTTTCATTTTATGTGGCGATGTGTATTTAAAATGCTCTTCTGTGGACAGATGAGAAGTTAGTATCCAGTATGTGTCCACGTTGGATGCTTTTTCATCCATTATATAATAATTTTTAAGTTTCTCTCACTTTGCCTCTGTGCAATTACTCATAATGACTCATTCAAACAGCAGCAAACAAGGCTACTTAGCACAGTGAAGTGCTTCAGCCTATTTAATCAGCGGGCATGATCTAAACCGATCTTTAGAATACAGTGTTAATGCGGATGAGGCGTTTACAGGAAATGCTACGAGGATTATCTCTGAACAGTCCGCTGCGCGAATCCAGTTCGGTTAATGCTGTGAGGACGGCTGACCGGATCAGTGACGCCCCGCCGAAGCCACATCAGTAAAACGATAAAATCCTCTCCCAAAAATACAACTGCCGACCTTTTCTGATAAGGTCATTTATACGATCAGCAATTAAAGAGCGAGGAGGCCCTTGAGCAGGCGCTTGGAGTAGCGGCTCCTGCAATTAAGAAGACATGGATCAATTCAGAGGCTCGCTGGATCCATTCAGTGGGAAAACAACCTCATATCGAGTTCATGATTATCATACGATCCACCTCCACCTCCATTCAGCGTGTGCCTCACTGTTCAACCAACAGCTTGCTCCATCTTTCAATATGACTGTGCCCCTCCCCCCACCCATCTCCTCCTTCTATGTCCACCTGAAAAAGAGGGAATTCCTTGCATGCGTTCTCCGGTCCCCTCACCTCCCAGGAGCCCCATTCTGCCGTTCCTCATCAAACATTCATCCTCTCCCTTTGTCTCTCAGAGATCATTACTGCCAGTCCTGTTATTGGCCGGAAGACGGTGATGGATGTATGGTGCTTTTGTTTCAGAGTTTTTTTTTTTTCTTATTGTATCTTTGCATTATTCATCGTCACACCACCACCACACCATTCAAAGAGAGTGGCCTGAAACAAAATGATTCTCTTTTTTTTTTTCTTTTTTTTTTGGAAATCATTAAAAGTGCTGTTCCTGGACTGACAGTTGGTAATAGTGAGGCAATTAAAGTTTCATTATTTTAAATGTGAAGAGATGAGAGCTCACATTTAGTTTTTCTGTGTTTTTGAAATTGCGCCATTTATACAACAAAAAAAAAAAGAAAAAAATCCCAAACAATATCCCAGAGCAGTGAGGATTGTTTTTTAATAGATGCTTCAATTTCTCTTAATCTGACAGTTTCATTGCGTTCAGACTGAGCTGTGATATTTTCAGGGGAATACCACCACACAAGGTTTTACACAGTGGTATTTTCCGCCTGTATTTCAGAAAGTCATTCTGGTTCACTCTCTTTTTATTAAAATATCTGATTTCGATTTGAAGTGTCCAATAACACGCAAACACATTTGGGGACTTACCTCAACGGTTTTGTTGATCAGATACAACTTTATTGTCAGTTTACACTTAAATCAAACCAGCCCACGTGCCGCGTAGAAGGATGGCGCTTAGGCGGTCCACTCCTGTCACAGAATGAACCAGAACTGGCCCAAGTCGGCATCACACTTCCTTCTATTCCGATGGTCTGGATCTGGCACCGGCTCGGGCCAGTTCTGGTTTATTCAGTTTGCCATTGGCGGACATCTGACCATGGTATGGCCTGTTTGTGGCTCAGATCTTGCAAACAAGAGCCGACGGCCCAAGTGCTATCATTTCAGGTGCAGTACGGGCTTGATGAATGTATTCCCCTAAAATAACAAATTCACAGTATGCATTGTTCATAAGGTTTAACACTCCAAATCCTGACCTGAAAAGATAAGAAAACAAGCTCCGCTCACTGCAACAGTCGGAGTTTCAGGTGAGAAATGATTGGTTTCTAACAAGATACGCTGGGTGACTACTAAAGATATCAACATTAATCACTGAGCTTTAGAGGTGCTGGTAGTCACATTTTGTTACCTTGGAGCAGAGCCCTCTACTCCCAGTCTGTATACTTATCTAAGCTGAGCTTCATATGTATCAGTCATTAGAGCGATATCAATCTTCTCATATAACACTCCAAAACAAGCAAAGGAGTATATTTCCCAGAATGTCAAACTAAAGCTTTTCAGACAAGTCAATAACAGTCTGATACAACAGATTAGAAACAATAACTAACAATTGGGACATGCAGTGCTGAGACCCCACCAGTGGGTTATGAGACAATCCCCATGCCATTTTCTTAATGTCTAGGTTTTGATACATGTCTAAGTCTCTGGGAAACACCTTGCCTTGTGTCTGTATGGTGCTATATGAAAAAACTTGCCTTGTCTGAAGATTATTAAGTTGAAACAACTGAGCCGCTCATTACTTTTAGACAACGTCTCACAACTTCAAGGGTGTTTCTTTATATTAAGGCAGGTGCGGAACCACTGCTTTCATGCATCATCGTTGGGTTTCATGCTCTCTTTGACAGCAGATCAGCTTCCAACACTTTTGATGGTTGGAGACAGTTTCTTTCAACATCACATTAGCTGCATGAGCAAGCTGCTGCCTGCCTGTCAATCCAGAGACACGTACTGTCTGTCTTTGTGCCCAAAATATCCTAAAATAAAGGCAAACTCCTGAGGTGGAAACCACAAGTCCATATCAGATGCGAGCAGAGGAAATCAACAACAGTTCCTTATTACTCCCGATTGGAATTATTGATGCAGCTGATGACCCAGAACTCACCTCAGAACCGCTCACACATACTCAACAAATGTAAAACAGGAGTGAGTCATTTGCAGTCAGCTCAGCAGTTAATTTCAATCGGAGACTCATGCGCACATCATTAATTAATTGGAAGCTTCTCTATGCTTTCACTTGAGTAAGTCCATGCTTAAATCTTTCTACTTGAGTAGAAACCCACTGAAGGTACAGGGCTTTTTCTGAGTTTGATGTGTGATTTAAACATGACTTTATGCAGTGCTGCAATGTCAGTGACTTTTCAAACTCACTCACTGAGCTGATGTATGAAATTACACTTTTAGGAAATAATACCTTCAGGGCGTCATTAAATCAATTCCATTCATCCTGTGCATCCAAAATTGAGGCCGGGACTCTTTTTTCTGTTGTTTCTCATCTTTGATTGTTACTTTAACACATGAGGTACATATGTGTGTCTTATTAACACTAGTGCAGATGTACTATCAGCTTACGAGATACAAATCAGTGCATACACATCTGCGTTTACATTATTGCAGAGGGACAGTAAAAAAAAATATATTTAACAGATGTTATGGGTGTCAGGTGTGTGGTTCAGACCAGGCTTTATGTGGATGAGACTGACAGACTTCCAACCTCACCTGCACATCTGTGTGTGTGTGTGTGTGTGTGTGTGTGTGTGTGTGTGCACATGTGTGACTGAGGGCATGGCCGTAAGGAAAAGTGAGCCATTGAGCTGATACGATTCCTCCTACAAGAACCGAACCACCGACACACATGCAGCCACTTTAAAGGGTAATTAAAGCGAGCTTGCTGTTACAACAGACTCGCCTGGTCCAGAAAGATCAGGTGTTCAACTTGAGCTGATACAAGTCTGAGGGGAAAAAAAAACCTTCCCTGCCTTAGCTTCTCTTTGCAGATAATGAGTCTTTTTTTTTTTGCATTGTTTGTTCCAAAACTCCACCCAGCTCTGGTCGTCCAGCACCCTGAGGTAATTAACAAGGATCATGCATGCCGCACAGGCTGCGAGTTCCTCTTCACATCGAGTTATAAAAGTAACAGGTGAGGCAGACTGCATCCAGGTCTGAGCTGTGGAGGAGAGCGCAGGTCAGACAGCCCTGCCTCCTCCTGTTACTTTTTGCCTTTGGATTCAGATGATGGCAGCGGAGCACGGTCCTCCTCAGTCAGCCATGACCTGAATAATTTACTGTAATCAACGTCTTCAGCTGGGAGCGCTCAGCTCGCACATCATTTCACCTTCTCAGTCTTACAGGAGGGAGATTTATTAACAAGCTCCATCCTGCTGTGAAACGTGCATCAGATTACCACTAATGCTCCTTCAAACACTTTGCTTTTTGTTTCTGTGTGAACCTGTGTGTTGAATGAACTGATTACACTGCATTACACTGGGAGGGGGGGTTCTATTGTGTTTTATCTGCTGAACATGCAGCACAGATGCCCCCTGGGACTGGAGGAGGCATCCACAGAACATCTTGCCTCCCTTAATGACTTTGTCCAGTATTGGCGACGCAGCCTTTATATTTGCGCCTCGGGGTATGTGCATTAATATTCCTCATGTGTTTAAAAATGTATCCTAAACGCCAGATAATATGATAGCCGAGGGATTACACGGACATCTAGGATCTCACTGCTCTTATGCTAATTCACAACAGTGAGATGTTAATCTGCACTGATGAATGGTGGGTGTATCAAATTTAGATTTTGATTTCGAGAGGGTGGGGGAAAAAAAAAATGATGAGCATCTTCTGAAGATCAAACTAATCGAGAAATGACTCCGAGGATAGAAACCAAGCGAAAACATATTCCTCTTCTCGTCTGCGGCACACACACTCTCAAGTTTTGGACTTTTTAAATCGACTTCCTCTCCGATATTTCCCACTTTTTTTTTTTTTATCGCGCGGAGAGGAGGCTGGAGACATGGCGGTTGTTACTGCAGCATCTGTTTAGTAGTTTGTCAGCAGCCTCGCACATGTGGAGGGTTGTGCAGCAAGTAGACAGCCACAGACGTGATGGTTTAACAAAAAAATAAAATAAAATAAAATTCTGCTCTTGACACGGAAAAAAAACCAAAAACAAACAAACAACAGCGGTGGTGCCATAAATAATGCCCAATTACGCACGAACTCGTTCTTTCATCTCTCTGCGTTTGGAGGTTGTAGGAATATGACAGCACTTTGAAAGATGTGCAATTGTGAAGATTTTGTCAATATAATAATAACATTTTAAAAAAAAAAATTAAAAATTTAAAAAAAAGATGACCTAACCTGAATAAAATGACTCAGATCACCAGCTGGTAGAAGTTGACCGAAACCCACCAAAACGCACATGCATCCTACAAAACATCTCTTACCTGTGCAGGCTTCTCTCAGCTTCCAGCGCTGCCGTGCGATTAACAGATCGTGTAAACCCAGCGTATATCCTTGTGCAGCAGCAGTTTGGTTTTTTTTTTCAACAGCCTAAAACCCGATGCACTACAGCTGGGCAGGAGTGGAGGAGGCGAGCGTCGCTGCTTGAAGTTTGCGACGCGTGCAGGAGCTGTCCGTGGTGCTGAGGAGGACAGAGAAACACAAGCCGCCGGGTTTCCTGGAGGTTCTGGTCCCGCTGCCAGCCGCTCAAAAACTCACATTCTCCTCAACACCCTGAAAACAAGTGCAACTGACGCCCACTGCATAGTGCTGAAGGGGCAGGGAAAAAAAAAAGGCGTTTCAGTATCTGCGAGGAAATGTCAATTTAAAGAGCAACCTTGAAACCAAGTGTGACGTTTGTGAGTCTGATAGGATGCCAGATTATCTGCTCTAGCGCTCAACGAAATTTAAAAAAAGAAAAAGTTGAAATTCTACCTGTTACACGAGTGAAGTGTCTAACAGTATTTTTTGGAAACGATCCTGCCGCTGCACCAACCTGAGAGAGGAGAGCCTCAACTCTCAGAAGGTTTGGATACTTGGTACAAAGGCGCAGTCGCTCCACGCACGAACAGTCGGGGAGATGAGCTGCCTCATCGCCAACACTGACAGACAAAGTGATTTAGAGCCTGATGGAGGGAAGAAGAAGAAGAAGAAAAAAAAGCTTTCTGTCAGCCGCTTTGCTCTGTGTTGTGAGCTGCTGGGTGTCAAATGAGGAGAGGGCTTTAAGAGTCGCCCCCTATTTGTTCGAGCGGTCAGGGAAGTGGTGTGTGTGTGTGTGTGTGTGTGTGTGTGTGTGTGTGTGTGTGTGTGTGTGTGTGTGTGTGTGTGTGTGTGTGTGTGTGTGTGTGTGTGTGTGTGTGTGTGTTACATCAAAATAACGATTCTTTGGAGACTACTTGTCGTCAGCGTTGGAAATGTTTTATTTGGGATCCGCGAACAAGTTGTGACACGAGAGAGTGTGAGGTCGGTCCCGGATGGCACGGCGAGGCGCGCAGGGAGACGCGCAGGGAGACGTGCGCTCCGAGGGGCTGAGCTGCGACCCTCTCCGCTCTCCTCCTGTCAGAAGCAGCTTCAGACACGCAACGGTCAGCATCTAAATTTGTTTGTCGAGACCCCCCTTCCTCCTCCTCCTCCTCCTCCTCCTCCTCCTCCTCCTCTCTCGCTCTCTCTCTCTCTCCACGTGCAATGTAATGAGATTAATAATTAACATCATGGGAAGGCAATAATCGCAGTGGCCCCAAAGCTGCATGACACCCCCTGTGGGTTTCACAATTAATTAAATCAGTCGTGGACCCAAGTGTGTGTCATGGCAGCCTCTTCCAGAGTGATCCTCATTTTTGCCTTCGGATAAAGATCGGGGTGCCAGGATTAAAAGTGAAAGTGCAACCGACATGTGGTGAGGGCATCTGTCCCCGCAGACTAATCACACCTCTGCAGGCAGCACAGCCACCGGTCCCATCATCGCAAAACCAAATGCTGCTCGCCGACTGTTAGGCGAGAGGTTTTAACACTTGATGATAGGAATTACTCCAGCGGTTTGAGAACGAACAGCCGGGATCCGGGATGGTGTGTTTTATTGTGGAAGTGGTGCTTCATTTCTATGCATGGCCGGACAGAGTAAAGATGGGGTACCAATCAAATGTAAAACCAACATAAAGTGTCTTGATAAGATGTACAGACAGTTTAGAAACCCCTTGGATTTGATTCTCAAAGTCTCTGTACCAGGGCCTGCAGCATGGAGTGAGCCCCCCCCCCAAAAAAAATAACATTGAAAACTTAATTCCCCCACATGCAAAATGACATATTGATGTCAACACTACCTTTTCAAAATGTCATTTTTGGTACAGTGTTATGATAGCAAGTGTCCCATCAGTGGTGGACAGGAAACTTTGTGACAGAACTCAACCTGAACTCAGTCAGAAGTCAGACACTGTTAATGTGAGCTGAAGCACAAATTCTTCCTCTGGTGGTCAACTGCGTTGAGATCTGGTGAATGTGATGGCCTGAACCACCATTAATTAAATCCTGTATGAAATATAAACTGTTGTGCTTTTTGTACTTAATTTAGGTTTTTTCTTTAGACTTGTCTCCCATCTACAGTGTCTCTTGTACCATTACAGACTGTCTTCCCACACCTTGGCAGAGTCAACAATGATAGCAGCAATGTAGACATTTTAGGGAAGACACTAGTATGGATACTTGGGAGTTTAAAATGACCAGATACTGAAATAACATTTGCCGATATTCATTATTATATGTAAATACACATTTGTGATGAGGATCCCTTCAATTTCATACCGAACTGGACATTCTCTCCCTCTCTTGTTAGTGGTGCACTAATAGGTAAATGCACTGCGCCTGCTGTGGTGCTGGATTTGAATGAGACCATTTGTACATATAGGTCATGATGCTCATTAAGGACCACTGGCTGAAGAACAGGTGAGTCCATCAAACATCGACAGTCTGCCGGAGCCTATTCTCCCCCTTCTGCTGTACACACAGCTGATTAAATAAATTGTGGCACAAATGCCAAACCTCTCATTCAAACGCTGCTCGGATCAATGCCGCGCCTGCCAAAGCGACAGAATTCAGATGCAATAACATTTTGTTTTGTAATATTTTTTAACTGTTTGCGCTTCCAAAATGTGCCCAAATTTGTGTTCCTTTTTGCACATTTTGAAAGTGTTTTAAGGTGAGCCAGGGGAGGCTGCTCCCTCAAGAAATCTCACAAAAGCTCTGCTCAATTTGCTCAACTGGCACTGGAAAAATACATTATGCCGTTATTGGCTCTTTCTTGAAGTTTTTTTTTTTTCTTTTATTCTTTTGAATTCCCCAGCACAGACAGTCATCACAATGAGAAAACGCAGAAGCCGTTAGTGTTAAAAGGGGAGCTTAATAAGTTATTAAGCGCTTACTGCCTCATCAATAACTTCTAAACAACAATGTGTCCCACTCCCGACCGCAGTTTGATACATCTCTCCGTCTCTGTGGAGGAACAGACAAATAAAAATGGATGTCCTCAGAGCCGAGCGGTAATGATGTGCTTTGTGGGATAAAACTTCAAATTAATGTTATTGTTCTGTGTAGAATGAGGGTTATATAAGCGTTTTGAGCGACAAAATCTATGCACAACGGATTTCCGTCAACCGAGCTGTTCATTTGAAAATTTTTATTACAGACAGAGGACACAACCAAGGCAATGTGCTGTACATTATCTCTCACAGCACCAACAACTTCAACCTACGAACACATCACAACTAGTCTCTGGATGTGAGTGAGTCTTGGCTACAAACAGAACTGTAGAAGTGAACATTACGTTAAAAAACTAAAGCAATTATCAGAGCACGTAGGGACAAGGAAATGTTCTGTACAGAATCCGAGAGGGAAAGTTTACATCTTTGAATTGGGTTTGTAAATCCTCGTCCTGGTGACTCGGAGGCTTTGGCGGTGTTATTTTACTTCCGGTGTTGATGACAGTTTGTTTTTCTCTTCTGCCTCAGACTTCAGGATTTCCCCCAGTGCGATAGATATTCTCCCAAAAAGAAATTAACAACACAACGAAATAGGTCCGTCAACAATAGGTCCTGCACATTTTCACCCCATCTTCACTGTATATCGACACACCACGGTCAGGTAATGCACACAAACACGTGACAAAAATCCCTCAGGACATGGTCTTGAAAGTTAGGTACAATATCAACTGTCACACATGGGCAAAAAATTGCTGTGCGATCATCATCCAGGGCAACTGCAGCAGTCACTTTTCTTCAACTAAAGTGTCGCTTTCTAGTCTGCACAGAGGAATGGTGGTGATTCACATACAATTACAGTTTGAAAATGAAATTTTAACAGATCTTCCCTCTCATTTGGTGCACACCACGTGCAGAGAAAAATTAGGTTTACTCAAGAAGACTTAACTCTATTGAGGGGGGGTCATCTGTTGTTCTATCCTGACAGAGTTTAAATATAAGATCAGGAATTATGTTTTTAAAAAAATGAGATTACAGTATAACAAAAAGTACAGGCTTAGGAAGAAGGAATTAGAAGGCGCAGAAATGCGGCATGTTGGTCATGGCGTGAGCAGCTTTAGATCCACCGACAAGATTAAATGACAGATAACCAACAAGAGCAAAGACTGAGAAACTCTCTAGCATGCCAGTGTTACGTGGCCTCATCCCTTATCTCTTCAGGATCCTCCCTACTCCTCTCCATCCCCCAAGGGCTCCTTCTTCTCAGCCACCAGTTCAAGAGCTTCTGCAGCTCCGTCTTCGCCCTGAGGGACCTCCTCATCCTCCTCTCCATCTTCCCTCTCGTCTCCCTCCTCCTGATCCATGTCAAGCTCTTCAAAGGATGAGCCGCTGCCCATAGACTCGTTCGAGCCTCTGTCGCTCTGGTCTCTGGGCTTAATGTCTTCGTTTGCATCCATTACGTCCCTCAGAGGCAGGGAAGAGGCCAGCGAGGCAGCTGTGGAGGCAGCCAGGGACGTCTCTCTGCTGTCCCAGGGCACGCCGCCGCTCACTGAACTCACATCACTGTGGGAGTCTGCACCTGCAGCAACACGGGAAACAGACACAGATGAAAGATGCTCTGTGAGGATGCATAGTGAGTCTCACAAACTAAAAGGATTGCTGGCAAGCACAACTGAATTAGAGGGAGCTAAAGGTGTTCACCGCAGGTGCAGATTTATTATTACTCAATCTCTTACACGCTATAGTGTAGGAATTCTCTCAGTGGGACTGGAAGGAAGTCACTACTATGACACAGAAAAATAAAGTTTGAATTCGTAAAGATTTAACCTACATTACAGAAATGTATAGACATGGCTATCTGGTTAGCCAACTGAAGCTGCCAGCAGCCATGAACATTAGAGAAACAGGAGATGAACACAATGTTTTTGAAGTCTCAGTGAGGAAACACCAAGGAATATGATTATACAGTCACACTGGCAGATCTGTGAGGTTTTATCTAGGAACATGCATACTTTGAGATAAATGCCAATATCTGCATGTTTAGCAGGTACAATTTTTAGGCAGATGCCAATATTAGGGAGAACAGCAACAGTTTGCCAATAAACATTTTTGTCCAAAATAATGCCAGTGCACATGAAACATACACTTCACTGGGAATTTAAGAAAAATATTTAACTAAGAATCTCTTATAGCATTACAATCTTAAAAATATAGATAAAATCATTCAGCACATACTGTACATGATATACTGAAAATACTAACAATACTGATAAATCTGTGACTGGCCAATATCAGCTGAGGATATCAGCCATTTAAGATTTTGGCTGGCTTCTACAGAGGATCATGGAAATTATTCAAATGCATTCATTGCAACCACGAATATCTGTATTAAATTTCATGTTATAATTATCTCATCTGAGTACCATGAACGTCTGTACCTATTTTTGTCCCAATCAATGAAATAGATGCATTACATTTCATGACAGTTCATTTTATAGTTGTGAAAACCTTTTACTCAAAAACCACTATATCAACCTTACAGTGGCATATGTGGAAAAGTCAGAGGATCAGCAAAGTCATCATGGTTTATCATCTGGGTACCAGGAACGTCTACACCAAATGGTGTCCCAATCCATGAAGTAGATGTTTAGATATTTCACAGCAAGTACATTTTGACCAAATGTGGGAAAACTACAGATCATCGAAGTCAGTAGAATTCATCCTCTCGGGACAATTAAAGTGTTTATACAATCTATCCAACACTCCTGAGACAGAAATCTCCATTTACAGTACAGCCACTTAATTAGCGTGGCTGAAAACCGTCACTATTGTTATGTAGAATTGAAGGTTCATTAGCATTATGACTTGTAACAAAACTCATCAATGACGATGCAACGGAGCACAGACATTGTGTTTGTGCATCTTCGTTCTCTGCAGTCCTTTGATCACAATATTACGATTGTGCTATGAAACGTCACTTAAAATTCACCCAGTCTGTCTCGGAGAAACTTGAGCTACTTTAATATAAAGATACGGAGCCCACCTGGTAATTAAAGCTCATCAGGAGTCTGTGTGTCAGCTGAGTCGGATTGTTATTGTTAAAGGCATAAACACTTTTGTATAAACTCAAAGACCTCTCATTACTTGCACCCCATGCGTTTTGCTACTGTACAGCTAACTATTAGCGTCGCAGGGAGAGAGGGCCGTCTGCAGCGCAGAACGCGTAATCTGAACGTGTCATGAAGAACGTCCATTAGCTTAATTGACTGAGATTTCCTCACCCACATGTTCATCTTACTAATGCTTTCTGACTAAACCTGATTCTAATTGGCCTTTGATCTACGGTTCTCTGTGAACGAGCAGCTATTCATTATCGCTCACTGCTGTTCACCGCAAGATAAACGTTGTAATGCGCTAAGAAACACCGTATTTGCAGGAAAAAGCTGGCAAATACAAAAAATCTTACCGGAAGGTTGAATTTCATAAGATAAGTGATTTGTGTTGGGTGGGTCAAAGATTTAAACACAATAAACACAACTGAAACTACTGACCAAAGAATGATATTGTAGCTTAGATGGCCTAAAATTACAAACAGGAAAACAGGAATCAAGACTAAATATAAGTGGCACATCACATCTCACACCTACATAACAGATATTACTCAGGCAGCTGTCCACAGTGGGTTTCAGAAGAGACTTCAGAGGCAGAAGAAAAGAATGTGTGAGAAAAATTAATACATAAATCCACATGAACAAAGGGCTGAGTAATCTTTTGTCTTCCTAATGTGTTTTATTACAGCAACTGTTCAAGCTGTGATCAAGACAAGATGAGAGACTCACCTTCTGAAATCTCAACCTGACTGATATTACACAGTCTGGAGATTTTTGTTCTTCTGTTCCTGTTCTTATATACATTAAACTAACCTCTGTTTTCTTGTTAGAGACGTATGATGTATCAAGCTATGATGATTATCTATTAGTTGCCAACTATTTAATCAATCGCCACCTATTCCAATGATCGATTAATCGGGTTAAGAAGTGTTTGAAGCAAAAAAAAGCCGCAATTCGTTGATTCCAGCTTAAATGTGAATATTTTCAGTTTATTCTTTATGTTACGACGTTATGAAAAAAGTCGTTTGAGGATGGCATATTGGGCTTTGGGACACTTTTCATCATTTTCTGACATTTTATTGGACACCATCTCATTACTATATGAAGAAAACAAGCGACAATGACAATATTGACTAATTGCAGCTCTAACAATATCATATCATTGGTATTTTTGTGTATTATGGCAATAATTAAACTACAGCTGATAGAGCCGATAATACAAAGCCAAATTGCCCTCACTGACTTAGAAAGTGCAGGGGTCGTCCACCGATTGGAGGGTCGGTGGCTCGGTCCATGGGCCCTGCAGCCTACATATCCATCCTGATCAGCAGGTGGTGCCTTGCCTGGCAGCCTCTGCCACCAGTGCAGGAATGTGTGAGTGAATGGATGAATGCCGACTTGTGTTGTAAGGCACTTTAAATGGTCGCCAAGACTACATGAGTGACATATAAATACAACCTGTTTAGTGTCTACACATTCCAGCACAGCAGGTGGCGGTTTACAGCTATAAAGCTGGTTAGCGAGCACCAAATATACACATAGGAAAGAAGAGGGAGAAGAACGCTGCTGTCGCCCTCATGATGTCGAACCGCTGCGCTGTAAAGCCACACAGTATCAGTCATGAGAAGCAGTAATTTTTTTGTATCTGCTGAAAAAAAAAATCCATATCAAGCATCCATGCGTATTAATAACAGGATCTAAACACATCTTATCTGGTTTGTAATGTACGGCCGCGACTTAAAACGTCGTCCACAAATAAGATCTGACTCGACTTGACTTTCCCACAGGACACTAAAACACCCTCCGTGCTACTTTCCTGCTGCTTTCACACTCCAAATAAATCTCATCCACACATCAAAGTGTGTTTGCACTAAATGTGTCACCAGGGACCCGAATACAATAAACAGAGAGTCTCTGAGCTCCTCGCTTGGGTCAGTCTTTCCTTTTCATTCATCCGAATCCCAACATCACTCAGGAATCTAATTATCACGTCCAGCGGATCTGATCCTGTCTGCAGTGAAGAATATTACATACAAGAAGTCCACTTAGGTTATTTATATGATCTATTTATGGGCCTGTTGATTAGCGAGCAGGTCCAAACTGAACCTCGGGGAATGGTCTTCAGCGGAACAGGGCGGGTGTGAATGTGTCAGAGAGGTATTGCTTCATATAAATGGAGTGTATGGAGAGATTTATACTTCATTTGCATGCTTCAGTAAAAAGGACTTTTCCAGAGAGACTTGTTTTACAATGCAAGGAATTTTACGGGGAATAATGGGTCTATTTAGGGTAATTGGGTGGACAGCCCCTAAGGAAGAGCCTGGACAACTTTCACCCCCTCCACAACTGTAAGCAACTCCTGAAATTGGTACCCTGGTAGAAGCCAGCCAGCTGTGCCTCTGAAAGTCTTTTAGGTAACATTTGCTTAAATTAGTTGCTAAATTGGGCCCGTTGGGATTATTAGCAGAGAATCAAGGTCTTGTTCTTGAAACCGTTTGAAACAGAGGAGAGGCTTTTTTTTTTTTTTTTTTTTTAAGGAAGTAATTAGACACAGACAGCACTGAGGCACGCTGAGAGTTTGGAGACTGTGAGTCAGACAGGATGGAGAGAAAGGAGAGATGCATAAATAGAATTTAAAAAATAATGAAATGAAATACATAAACAGGAGTGAAGAAGTTCTACAGTGGATATATTTTGTTGTTTACAAAGTGAGCAGGAGCATTTTGGGATTGCATGGATGTTACATTGAGAAATGGAGCCACAGAGAAACGGTTCCAAGTTGTCTGAGCCATCAGAGTTGTACGCCGCCGAGCTTATCAGTTCCTTGGTCCAAAGCATGGCTTCATTTCCTGAAGAATATATGAGTGCTAGCAGTCACGCGTGTAAAATGATAATTTTAAGTCAGGGTGGAAACACATCCATGACTGAAGGTAAATATTCTATGTTAGAATAACATTGGAGCAGGCAGGCTCAGTAGATTCTCCTTTGCGAACAACAACGAAATGAAAACAAGGACTGTACACATTTTTATCTCATTAGACCCATTTTAGATGATTACAGATTTCAAGATTCTTGATAACAAGCCCGTCATATTCTTTAAGGTTTGTACCTCAGCTAGGTAGATTCAGTCCCAAGTGGCTTTCTGTATGAAGGTACCATTCATCAGTGGTCTGAAATGATATAAAAATGAAGCCCACTGTCCCGTTACAAACTCAGGCAGGTCTGTGTCCTCAAAAGATTAACAAGCTTCTCACAGCACAAACAGTGGCTGCTGTGACCGCCCAGATTATCAAAGAGGCGTTTTCATTTTGTTTTGAGTGTTCATCGCTCCCAGTGTTCTGTGATGGTTAGAGGCAGGACAAATGTTCAGGCACAGTCAGAGTTTATGGTCACGACGGTCTACATAATGCGGTCGGCGGGGTTGAGGGATGAAAAGTCGAAGGCAATCTCCCAGGTGCCCGAGTGGGATTTCCACAGTTGGCTTGTCAGACAAAGCTTAGCTCCACTGATTGATCCGTCTCTCATTAAGGAAGCTGAGCCGTGTCTGGGGCCCAGCACATAAACACCAACACACACACTTTTGTTTTGTACAGTTTCCATCCCTGACAGTGGCTACTGAGTCCATAACTCATGCACTACAACAGAGATATCATAGAGATACCAGCCATGATGTAGGAACACTGCACACAAGTAGGCACACACATTCATACATCATCACAGCCGCCTATGACTTCCTGTATAACATACAGAACCTGTGCTGACTGCGCGAAAGTTTAACAACAGGTTCTTCAGTCGAAAAGAAAACATATTTAAAAAATGAACTTTGCAAAGAAACAACCAAGATAAGTTTATGTACCAGTTTATACAAGTGGGTACTGAAGAAGCACAATATACAGTGCAGCTGTATAAGTTTGATAAAAGCAACACTTCACTTGGCAGTCGAAATTCTGTCTCTTTAAACTCCGATCACACAATAGCTCCCTCTCGTCTCGCCTGTGAACAACAAACAGACCCTGTGTTTTTGTAGCCAATAACCTGCAGTTTGATCCAAATGTCTAATGTTTATCTAACGTTCTTCACTCTAGCTTACTTAATGACTGTTTGATTCAATGTGATGACCTGAATTTGACTATTACCATTCAATTTTTAAAGGTCTCTTCGACAGAAGTATCAGGCCGACATAAAGATTATATTATGTTTGTCTGACAGGATGTTTTTCTGCAAAAAAAAAAAAAAAAAAAAAAAAAAAAGACACACACACACACACACATTCAGATTCTCCCAAATAAAGCAATGGATCAGAACATGAACATGTTGTCTGGTGTCACGCTGGGTGCATACTGTAGAACTCAGCCATTTTTGTGCTGCAACGTAGGCAACTGGGCTTATTTCAGCTTCTTCAAGACGTTTCACTGCTCAGCCAAGAAGCTTCTTCAGTTCTAACTGACTGGAAGGGAGCTGCAGGCTTTTAAACTCTGTGTGGGAGTGTCCTTACAGAGTCGTTAAGCACACGTGTGAGCTCTGAGCTTCAGACTTGTGAGGGACACTTGTGGGTCGTTGATTTAACCAGTAATTTTTATAGGGTTTTTTTTGTCTGTTTGGGTTTTTTTTTGTTTTTTTTCACGAACTGGCAGTGACCAAGATTGTTGATTGCTGACGAAGTACAAAAAAAACAACAATGTTTTACTAATGGCTCACAAACCTTTTCTAGAAGCTGGAACCAACTGTCAGAATGTCAAAATCATAATTGTGTTTTTGAGGAAAAGAGACGATGTATACTTTTTTTTAAAAAATGATTTGTCTACATAAAAACATGATCAATATGACCCTTTAATGCTAATAATCTGATTTGCATTATTTTCTTTGCAATACATTCTTTCCTGTATAAAAGTAACCATTTTAAAAACTGTAGGAACGCCGTCTGGATTCCCTGTGTTTGAATGTGCACCACACCAGATGTTTCTAAGCTTGTGCCACTGCCATTTTTGCATGTTTTTGACTGGATTGTGCTGCACAAGCTGTTCATGTTCATATTTGAACCGTTCTGGTTCTTCATAAGCAACTCAACTACAGTCTTTTCCCCTGTTTTATCTCACCAATAAACCCTTCATCTCTTAGGCAGCTTGATGAATTTCATGAGCTCATCTGATCAATGAGTTTGCTTGGAGCTCCACTTTGAACCTCGTGGCAATCAAATCAAATTAGTTTTATTCAAATTGCAGAATTCAAAATTATAGTTTAAGAACATTTCAAATTCTCTGGAGAATCTGAGGGGAAATTGATGGACAACTGTGTTGAAGACAATTTGTCTGTGTGTTGATGATGTGTTTGTGTGTGGGTGTAAGTAAGTTTGTGCACTGACACCCTCCTTTAAGGATCATGACAAAAATGCAATATCAATTTAATTTTATCCAAATTACACTGCTGAAATGTTTTCTTGCAATTAAGACCTATTTAATTAAGTTTCTCATTTGTTGAAAAGCAAAAAATAATCAAAAATTTGCTTTGCTCTGGTGACGCCGACAAACTAATTTACAAACTACCAAGCTGTGAATAATGTTAAATCTCAGTTCAGAGGAATGTTAGCGGCTCCGCAGCCAACTATTGTTCTGTGTCTGTGTGAAGAATTGCTTCTCCCTTTGCTTTGCTCGGATGCTGCCCTCAATCTAAACACGCGAAAGCCTGTACAGATCGTGTAGGACCTTCTTCCTAATACATCTTCTGAATCTAAGATGTGTTTACAAGGGCTCTAACACGATCTGAGCTTGTGGCAGACAGCACCAGGTATACATCAGCCCACCTCCACCCACTCTCTCTCATCAGCCCAACACTATTTTCTTTCTCTAGTGATTTGTACAATGACAAAGTCAATACAGCCATAGGTCCTGCATACAGGTCCAGCACGTTGTAGCAGCAGAGACATTGCACTTGCAGACACATACTTGCAGTGACAGAACTATTATAAAGTCTCGTATATCACATGTCCACTGTGATCGAGGGCAGGAGGGGAATCGGGGCGGTGTCAGACAAAATCAAAGTTTCCTGTTTGTTTGCTGTGAACTGACATAAGCTGTAGTGTCAGAGGAGCTGAAACGTGTTTCAATCAGCACGCTTCATTAGATTGCAAAAGCAAAACAAAATAACACAAAAAGCGACTGTCATCTGCTTTTAAACATTTTTAAAAAAGGTGTTTTCAGTGATGTGAACAAATTGACATTTTGTTTAGTACACTGAATTATGTTCAGCAGTGCTTGGCTGGAATGAACAAAATATACGGTGTCACCTGTAATGTCAGTTCCTCTGTCCTCATCAGAATCCTCTTCTTTAACGTCTGTTTTAACCTCCTCCTTCATCTCTGGAACAAAGAAGTCTGTCTGGCGTGACAGTGGAACCATATAGTTGATGAGATCTGTACCACAGATCTCAATGGTCGGGAACGCACACAACTTCCTCTCCTGAGAAATAAAAGAGACAAAATGGACAGTTAGCTGTATGTCATTAGGTAAAAAAAAAAAAACCCAGCTGCTCTGTATGCTCTCTATATCAGCATCAGCTGATGTTTGCACGACACAACCTCACCAATTTTCCCCATAAAGTTCTCTATAATTAAGATGGCGTTAACCTTTCATAATTATATCGTGCTGTGATTAAACAGAAAAAAAAACAAAAAAAAAAAACATGTAGGTTATTATTAACTGCAAATTTGGTTCCAAGAAAGAACAGATTAAGACTGGGCATTTTGGTAGACAGTCATGTCGCTGCGCTTATCAAACATTCTCCTAAGATCCCACAAACTCAGATTTACAAGATGACGGTCTCTATAAAGAAAAGAGGATGTGTATTTTAGTGAAGGCCCTCGCATGTCGGGGGAATCTGGCGTGCAAGAAGAAAACGTCTAAACCAACTCTCTTCTGTGTGGCGCATCTCCAGTCCGCCTTGTCATGATGTCTTTTCTGTTGCTGTAAATTGTTTTTCATTTGGCAGCGCAGAGGTTGCTATGTACAGCTTACACTCAAAGGCATCATAAGAGTCACTGTTAAATCCTTTCTGTCAACACCTCTCACATAAAACCTTGAAATATCACCACAGTAAAGACTGTGAGAGGGTCAGGAGTCATGGCGCGTTTGAGACAAACTCTACTTAAAACAAGCACTGAAAATATGGACAATGCTGATATGATGATGATGATGATGATGATGATGATGATGTTATTTTTAGATGAGCAGAAACCCCAGACAAGCAGAATATCTCAAGGATATGTAGATTCAAGATGTCCTCACTTTGCTGACAGAACACTATGTCTTTGACCCATTAATATGAATACGTCCTCCCATGTGAGTCCATTAAAGTTGCATTACCACATCTACAGTAGGCATCTACGTTTGCACCCTCCAGTGGTGTGAAGAGAAAGTGGAGAGTTTATAAATATTAGACCATATTCTATAAAGAGGACGTTAGCATTGCATCATATATTGCAGAGACGCCAGCTCTCCGCTGGGCAATCAGAGTGCAGCTGGGTGAGGCTTGGTCAGGGGTGCACAGGCCGGTCTCAGCTATGACTGGTCGCAAAGTGACGGATTAATGTTTTAGCACGAGATACCGTGCAGGAATACTGACCAAAGTGCATCAACTGAAGATTTAACTCAAGCAGTGCAAGTCCCTCAAAATCAAATTTATTCATTTAGATAAACACTTATCACAGCTTTACTTCAGTTTGTGTTATTCTACAATTTTTTGACATTTTTGGCCACATTGCTTATTCACAAGATAACTTGATAAGATTTGTGACTGCATCCTTCATGGTCGTGATGCGAATGCGCTGACAAAGTCTGAACTAGTTTATCCCTCGTGGCTAATCCCTCGCGGTCCTATTCACTGGAGTAGTGAATGTTTCCGTAGCACAAGAACTGTTTTGGATTGTAAAGACTCTTTCAGCTATTAGTCAAACTCTCACAAGCAAACTCTATATTTATGACTGCAAAACACCTGACAATATACATTAATAGTCTTAATGTTTTTTTTCTAAAGCATGTGACCATTGCATAAGCAATAAATGTCTTACAATCTAAAAATATGTTTATGATGCTGTTATTATCAACACATATATGATCTATATGATTATTACTTATCATCTGTTAAGTTACACTTATTTACAAGGGCCGTATCGTAAAGAATTTCAAGATATTAAACAACGATTGTTTTTTGAGAGTAAAATGTTACACATTCTGATTTTACAAAGCAGGTGTCAGGTTCAGTTTGGTATTTGAGCTGCTGACCTGAAGCGACCAGTTATCTAAAAGTGCCTTTCACGTACACCTCGCCAAATCGCCGCTCTCCCTATGGATTCTTCACTTTCTAACACTATGTGCTGATAAAACGACAGAGGTTTTTTAAGTTCTTTAAAGTTACTAGTGGATAAATGTCTTAATTCAGCAAATGATGTGAACTTTTCTGTTCTGCTTCACTTTGTTCAGTATCTCTTGTGGTTGTATCCCTCCCCACATGAACATGTTATCAGATAGATCACCCCCTCTCCACCCTACTCCCTTTATTTGAAGTTTTATGCTCACGCTGGTCTGCCCCTTGCTGTGCCTACGCTCTCAGAGTTTCAGAAATGTCTTGTCTTTAAATCTGAACACACAGATTTACTCTGTTGCCATGGTTGTGTGACAAATGGGGCTATTCTGGGTTATTCCAAGAGGGATAATACGGACGGTCTTTCAGCCGTCACCTGACTCATTTTCCTGTGGGTCAGGGTGATCTGGGCTGATTGATTGGTTTTAATCTAATCCTCTGCTAAATAAGACTGTTTGAGAACTAGTATGAATCACCTGGCTGCTATACACAGGGGTTCCAGCCCGGGGCTGCCTATGCAAATGAGTACCCATCTCCTTGAACCTGTTCGGATAATGAGCAGCGAAATGGAGACAAAAGCAGCTCACTATACTGTAGGCACACACACATATATGTCTCCAAGGGATACTGTCACAGATGAGAGGGAGAGGAAGAAAACAGCATGTGCGAGAGATATGCACCAATACATGTGTGCACTACTGACAGTAACATTTACCTTGTTAAAATACCAACTCGTTCATAATTATCATATTCTCTCTGTGTGAGAGGTTTTAACCCTCGTGCCAGCAGGGACTGGAGGATTTTAGGTGAAGTTACTGATTAACACACACACAGCCAGAGAGGAGAAACTCATCATGAAGTCACCTCTCATTATCTGTGGTGGAATTTATGAAATATGAAAACCTGAATATTCACAGCTTTCCATGACTATATGAGACATTGCTCTCCAATTTGTGGACAGATTTTTGCCGCCAGCACAGGAAATGACAAACAAGACATTTTTCTACCAAATCAAAATACATTTTGCTGTAGCCGTAGGTGACTTCGCTGTTGCTTTGACATCAGTAGAGGATGTGAGGCTAGACGGGCTTTCCAGGGACAACAAGTTGGATAACTTGATTACGCATCATTCGGCTGAACACTTCCTGTGGTTTTTGTTCGCAACATGTTTCTGTGAGATTGCTTTTCAGTTATCATCGGAAATTTGATAAAATGTATTACTCTGGTTTAGACTTTAAGCAACTTTTCAGTTTAGATACCTTTTAAGGACTCTCAAATAATGCAGAGTTAAAGAAAAACATTTTGTTTGTGGTACTGAAAATGTTGTAAATCTTGTATCTTTATATTAGTGGTGTGTACTTGTGACTTATTACACGATTATCCAATACACTATAATAATTATATTAATTGTGTATCAAGGTGGGTCTTTCTACTTATTGTATTGTCTTAGACCTTTGCTAGTGACATACAGGAACTACATTAATAATAAGTTCCCTCTTGTTCTCACTATTATTTCAGGGATTATCTCATCATAAACTCATGAAATGTGTGTATAATCTCCTAATGAGACATCAGAGAGAAATATTGGCGATGTCAAGTTAATTTTTTTCTCATCTCATTTTCACCTTGCAACCAAACTCTGTCCAAACTGAGGTGTTTATTAAAATGCAGCCCTGCCTGCAGGTATTTTCCAATGTTTGATTTGTGGTTATAATTTTAATTGCAATAGAGGTGGAACCAAACTGTCCCCCCATTCCGCCTCTGTAGCTTTCAGTTAAGATAAGATCCCCGCCTTGAAAAATCATTGTGAATGGGGCTATAGTTACTTTGAGTAGGTGTAGATTGTGTAGATTGCCGTAGATTTTGTACATATTATATATTTTAATATGCTTGCGACACTTACCATTTTAGCTGACATTGACGTTAACTATGGGAGAGCATCGCAACAGCATATGTGGAGGGCAGGGCTCAAGGCACTTTCTCTTCAGAACACAAGTTTATTATTATTGCTCACCTTTGTAGCCAGGGTCACTGTTCCTTCTAAGCATCTATAAAATATTATGCTGAAATATTTATTTCCATATAACATATAATACACATCCATCTCGATTACATTTTTTTTTACCAGCTTTGTCAGATAAGACAGCCAAAGCAGAAGAAACCACTAACATCTATTATTAAACAATGATAAGCAAAACAGACCAGGTGTCATCTTTGGAAGGTACATTTTACTGACCAATAATCCATATTTCCCCTCACCAGGGAAATGAATAGAGAAATAGCCAACAGAAATAGCCAACGAATAGAGAAATAGCCAACGGTCCCATCATAATAAAACCTCCCCCCTGGCTTGAATGTTTTAATTATACGACTAGCAAAATGTTCTATTACCTCCCGGTGGCCTTTTCTCGTCTCAGCCTGCATGTCCGGTGTCTGATTGGGTCCCGTCTATTTCCCTGTAGTCCATCATGGAGTCAACATGCATCCACTTAACCTGCGTCTGTGTCTGGTAGCTGCTGGGATTGAAATATGCTCTCCTGCAGGATACGGAGGCAGATGAGAGTGAACCGTCTAAAAACAGGTCAGCCGCTCCTCCCTGCCGCTTCAGAGCACACTTAACATTTATGATCGTCACAGTCGCACTTCTTCACTCAGCACTGGTCTATCGTCCTGGACAAAGAACCAGGAAGTGAATAACTGGCTGGTATCAGCACCACTAAACCAATAAATTCCACAGGTCATCATCTGTTCCTGATGATGGTTCTACAAAATGGGTCACTCTCAGTCCTGCCCCTGCTCTCTATGTTATGCAACCACACTCTTAATAATTGATGATCTTGCAGCACTTAAGTGTTTTGTCTGTTAAGCATGTTACACATTCAAAATTGGAGAAGAAGTGATATGTTTTTCTTTACAAAATACTGTATCCCTCAATTATTTCCAAGTGCAAATCACACAAGCTGTTCATCATCAAGAAAATACTCCAAAGTCTGGGATGCTGCACCTGCAAACAACTGAAAATCGACATGTACAAAAGAGATCCAGGTTTTTTGTATGGATATCTGTGAGACCATACAAATGTATTCATATATCTAGCTATATTTGGCTATAACGTGTAAACCCAGGGATCTTTTCCTTCGCCACAAAAACATCTGGTCAGGGTCAGGAAAAGAGCATAAAGCACTTTTTAATCGAGTTTCTCAAACTGAATTACCTACAAAGCAGAGTAGCTTGTCGCATACTGTACTGTATGTCCTGCAGAAGAAGAGTTAGCAAGGAAGGAAAACAGAAGAAAAAGAAGAAGAAGAAGAAGAAGGGATGTTTTATTTGCTTCCTATATTCAAACATTACACAGACTCGCTCCTGGGAAACCCTTAAATTCACATCAGTTACTGAGCCTGTGCAATTCACAGTAGCTTTGTAAGAGACCTGTAAAACCAGAAGAAACTTCCTTGGGGTTTAGAAAAATTAGAAATCTATGATCTACTTTCATGCCTAATTAAGAAACTAATATCTGTGATATGATGTCCGGCTTAATCCTCAAAGTATGTGGCTAAAATATCAATCTACTGAATAAACAGAAACAGTAGTATTTACAGGATCTCAGAAGGAAGCTGTGAGAAAGAGGTATGAAAATGATCAAGTAAGAAAGTGTTCAAGAGGATGATATGTCCAGTTGCAAGATTGTGATTTAACAGACTAAAGGACACCAGTTCAAGCATCAGTTCTGCTGAAGTGCCCTTGACCGAGAAGCTGAATCTCCTGCACCCCCAGGGTGCTGCTCTGTAGTTGACCTCGTACCTTAACTGGGAGATACAAGCAGTAATTTCCCAGTAAATCAATGAAAGTGTCAGATTTTTATTATTACTGCTCACCTAGAAGCCTCCCAGGAATAGTATGATTGCAATTCTAACATCAAAATGAGCTTCATAATCTTCATGAGTCTTGACAGAACACAAGCAGCCTTTTACAAATCCAACCAAGTGAAACTGAACTGCGCTTTTGAGATAGATGAAAAAAACAAGTTCCCCAAAACGATTGGGGTATCGACAGTGTTCATCTCCTACCCTAATAGGACTTTCTGTCCACGAAGGAATTCATTTTAAGGAAGAAATTAGTGCTAAACCACTTTATTGAATTAGGAAGTTCATTAAATGGTGAAGTAACCAGACATGGGGGCTAATCAGGAACAATTAGGATGATTGTCTGCGAATAGGCATGCACTCTGAATGTGAATCTGTTTGTGTGTGTTTGGAGGGCGGCTTGAGGGACGCAGAAGCAGACAGATATAGGGGAGGGTCTCATGGGGGTTTGTAGTGTCTTTGACCTCTCTGCCAGCTGCTCTGTGAGCACACAACATTCCTCCTCCAAGAGAGAAACCAATAAGAGGAAAGTAAACATAGATAACAACACCCCTGGAGCTTGATTTAGTGCATCACTTAACTAGCTCTGAAATATAAACATGGCCACAGAGTAACTGGACCATAAGTACAGCAGGAGAGCTCAATACCAGCGCTGTACACAGTATTCCGGCCTGTCATATAGGACATGTTTTCTATAGGCTTAGGTCTGATGATTATTACAGACACAAAAACAATCTTCCTCGTTCACATGTGGCTTGAGAGATGTGACTTCAAGAAGCCGCTTTCAAAGAACTGTGCATTAGCTTCGTTCTTCTTTTCATCTCACAACTCTGTGTTTGTTTTCTGCTCGGCGGCTTTCCTGGCTGATGGCCAGAACAAAAAAAATGAGAAAACAAAGCACGGAGAAAGGAGACAGTGGAGAATCTCACTCTCAAGAGGCCAGCAGTCTCACAAAGCCGAAAAGCAAAAGCACAAGCAAATATCAAGAGGTCTGACTGGAGACCCACCTGCACAAAAGGGGCCTTTTTACCTCACTCAGTTCTGTGTGCTGGTGGAGATGAACCGCAATGTTTGTGTGAGGCATGGATACAACCTAAACAGTTTGTGCTGAGGGGAGGATGTGCTTCTGGCAAATTGCCCTTCAGTCTGTTCTCATAAGAAAAAAACCAACTGTTTCCGTCGACTGTGACAACAGCTTACTACGACCAGTTTTTACAATCTTGTCAGGTGGTGACCTCTAGTGGCCATAGTGAATTACAGCAGCAAAGGAGGAAGTCGGGCAAAGTATGATAAAGAGCAACAAAAACAGCATAGGGAGGAGGGTGAGGACGAATGACTGGCTTAAACAAGCACAGGACTTTCCATCAGGAGACAGCTGTTCATGTCTAGTGGACTGTCAACAGTCAGTCAGTAAAGTGACGTCACCTGCATACATAACTTAATTACATACGTAATGGAGATTAATAACTGAATTTACAGTGACACAGTTAGTATAACCAAAACTGGGATGTTTTCCTTAACCTAACCAAGTATGTGATGAAGGTTCTGTTCACCTATCACTGGTTCACTGCAGCAGTCACTTTGTTTTGGGAATGGTCATATGTTGTTTTGGTCGTCACTGGACCTATTCAGTCATTTAGGTTTGAGGATGCGTTGTAATATTTGTTGTTATTCCTGAGGAGAATTGGCCAACTCTGGATGTGGATGCAAAGTGGCATCATATTAATTATTCCCGCCACAACCTTAATGGGATTCAATTAGAGGACAATGATCTGTATAAGTGGTTTCCATCATTTTTTGGGGTAATTCTTTCAGAACTGAAGAAAAACAGCCTTTTTAAACACAACTGTGTTTTACAATTATGTTAAATCAAAGAATCAATAACAGGAGGAAAGGGAAATGATTTCTTCTCTGACAGTCAGCTCATGGTTCATGAATATCAGCCTGTCCCAAAACTGTGAGACACTCTTTTAAGTGAAAGGTTAATGCTCATGTTTCAGCTAGAAACACACCATCCTGCCATTACATTCAGTTCACTGTGTTCATTATTCTTTCCAACAATATATAAAACTCAGCTGGACACCAGGGGTCCTGCAGAGTTCTCTGGGAAACCTCAGAAAGTACTGTAGGAAATTGAGAGAATGACTGTCTTAAATAGAAGCAGGCAAGGCAGACTGAGGAAACATGTAGGGAAACAAAAAGGCAGATTACAACACTTCATCACAGTGGATATCAACAAAGGAGGTTTTATATGTGAGAGTAAAAAGAACAGTGGCTCCATCTTTAATTCAGGACGGGAGGGTGGTTAGGGGTCCGGCTTCATATCCAGAAGGTCACAAATTCTTCCCCGTCTTTTCCACTAGAGCTCTTCCTTCCATCTGTCTCTGCGCTGTCTCTGCCTAAAGCAAAGTCAGCACAGCCTGTGTTTACGCTTCATCTATATCAAGGTCAGGGGTCACAGATTGATCAGGAAATTAAGCAGCTGCTCTACCACAAAAAGGTGATTCCCATAACCTTTCACAGTGGAAACTAGAATGGCACTTAATAGAGCGCATACCTCCGTCAAGGCCCAAAAGTCCCCTTTAATTCAGTAAAGCCTAATCCAATATCCAATTAGTTACTGTATAGAGAATGAACAAAGACCAACCCTTTTAATAGAGTCTACATCTAATTTTACTCACTCCACATATATACGCCATTCATTATTCCCTGAGAAATTAGGGAAGTGGGAATGAAAGTGAAGTGAAACGATGAAAAACAGCCTCACCTCACAATGTTAATGTAAGTGAGAAAATTGTTTTGAATCCATCCATTTATCCAGATCCACACCATCCAACCATGTTCGGTGGAAATCAGTTTTTGTGTTGGTCAAAACAAACCAACCATGCGGAGGCAATTATGGTAAAAGGTTAAAGTGTGAATGGCTGTATTTATATGATGCTTTTATCTAAAGGACTTAACAGTTTGTCATTCAGCATTTTGCTTACATACACGATCACGGCAGCGAGCAACCAATCGAGGTGCCGACCTGACCAGTGGGAGCAAATTGGGTTTTCTTTGTATTTTGCCTAAGGACACTTTGACAGGAGGAGCTGGTGTTTCCAGAGCCACTGCAAGAAATGTTGCAGTGCTCACCAGAATACTAAAATCTAGCCAGAAGATGGTTTCATCATTAAGTGTATGACTGGACAAAAGTTAAATTAATATGATTTCGTTAAACATGACTCTACATGAAAATAAAAACTCATCTGCCATATTCTACTTTCACTAAACTTCACTAAACGAAAAAAAAAACAAGTTTAAGCCCACCGTATTGTCACCCATTGCTTTTTTTTTTTACTATTTCTAAGCCACAAGTTTGGCATAATGGCTGTCGACATCACCATCTTGGTTTTATAGAGCCGGAAGTGATATCTGGATGAGTGGGTATAGCTGGGGAGGATATCCTGATTGGATTGACCCGAGGACACACTTCTACTCTAAATGGAATCATAATTTACAACATTACCATCACCATAAACTCATTAGGAGACTATTTACTGAGGTAATAAATCAGATGAGAAGTAGGGTCATTTTCTCATAAGCCTGTATACAATCTGAGTTCTTCTTTAGAAAGATTTTAGGTTTGAATCACTTCCGCACCGGTTTCACTTTGAGATGTGGAAGCTCCGTACAGCGCCTTGGTCTGCTGGTCTGGACTCTGGGTCTGTAACAATTAACGCTGGCTAAGTCAGTGCTATATAGCCAAAAGGTAATTATTGAGGCAGTGTAATTTCTCTTTCAGCAGGGACATCATTCTTTAAAACGTAATGATAGCTTAAACTGGCCATAATTTTAAATTTAAAGGAGTCATTGTTTTGAGTTAAGAGTTTGGCCGTGATCACAGACATGTGCCGATGCTCACAGGTTTGATTGAAAACAGCTAGGCTCATCCTGCATCCCTGCTTTCAAAGTCATCCCTAATACAGGAAATCATTACTAGAAGAAGATGATGATGAGGCAGCTTGAGGGAAATTGTGCACACTTGAAAATTAAATCACATCTCTTCATCACAGTTTGATAAGACCTTAAAGACGGTCCAAGGGTGGATTTCTCCTTTAAACGTCCCCGAATATCTTTTGAAGCAACTACTGATCCCGAGAAGGAAGAAGCTGTTGTCTTGCCAGCGGTAAGAATCAGTGACAGCACACCTCCCCCTCTGGGGAGAGACGTGAGATATGGCTGCGGAGCGGTGGCGAATAATAAAAGGAAGACAGAACGTTCCTCCAGCCCTGGATTCACAGTGACATCCACCAACTGGCATGGACCCTACAGCAAGATGGAGAAAGACCCCAGGCCCCCAGGCTATGGGTGTAGGTTATAGGCAATAGGTTCAGTACAGAAAGGACACCCATCTTCATCAACACACACACAAACGTATGGACACACTCACACATCTATTTATAGGTGAGATGATATCTCACCCCACTCCCCGGGCACACAACGAGGAAAATTAATACAAAAACTAGGCGACTCGTGGTGACAATTGGTGACAGTCCCCGGAGTTCTCTCTCTCCCTTGGTCTATTTACTCCCGCTACACTATTACAGCCACATTGTCCACCCTCCTCACACCCACTATAACCTCCTCTTCCCCTTCCTATCTGTGGAAAGAGACAAAAACTCTACTTCACACCTCGGCAGAGGTGTCCAATTCAGACTGTCCCTTATGGTCACACACTTCCCTGGAACAGAGTATTTTCATTCTGCCTGCAGTGGGGCTATTTTCTGCATCCGTCTCAGCAAGCCCAGGCCGCCTCCTTCTCACTTCCATGCCCTGGTGGAAGTGTTCAAAGATGGCTGTGGGTGGAGGCAGCGGAGATCTAAGGACTGAAAAAGGCATTTTGGAGCACGAAGGGTGGAAGACAGGGCAGTGGGTTTGTTGCAACCCCTACATGCACCCGTGTGATCAATATGCAGAAGCACTGGATGAGCTACTAGCCACTAAGTATAGTGACTCTGTCAGCAACTGCTGTGGTCTCCAGAGCTCCACTACGATTGATCTGGTGAGCTGGTGAGAGGTGAGAGGCAATAAGAGGAGCTGGTCTCCATACTGTGGTTTATAACCACACATGAACACACACACACACACACGCGCAAACACACACACAGACTTCCTTTTTGTTCTTCACTTGGGAGCACGAAGGTAAAAGAGTAAACAAAAAATGAACAGTAAAACTAATAAATACGGTGGACACTTGAGCAAGTAATACAGTCAAAATGAGTGTGGACATAAATGTTGATGGTTTGTCCAACACTTAGGTCCAGATTTAATTATCTCAACTATCAGACGGATTGCCATGAAATTCCTTGCAGAAGATCCTGATATTCACATTTTTGGTTTCAAGTGAAATGTCTCAACGACATGGACAACTAGGTGATCACTTAACTTTACATCTATCATTATCATCAGGTTAAAGGTTTGTCAGAGGCCAAAGTGACGTCTTCACATTCCAAAACTTCAAAGACTCTTCATTCATTATCATGAATGACAGAAAAGAGCCACCAAACCTTGTATTTAAGAAGCCAAAACCAGCAAATGTTTGACATGTATGCAAAAAAAAACAAACACTGAGGTGAGTTATCAATTAGAAAATGTTCGTTTTGCTCAATTATACATCTAATCATTACAGCTTTACTATAAGATGATGGTGCCAGCTAAACATCAGCATGTCATTGTGAGCATGTTTGCTCTGCCTGCCTACATTAGCACTAACCTCAGAGCACCGCCCTGTCCAAATGCAGGGGCATACTTTCACTGTTATTGTAAGTTGTTAAAACAACAAGACTGTATCATGCTGCAACTGTATTTGTCTTTTTTTTTATTCTTTTTTGTTTCAACCCTTTTAGACTTACTGCACACCCATTAGTATTTAACAAAGAGCCTTCGATTCAGCTTGGAAAATTGACTTTAGTAGACTCATTTATTTCAGGGAAAGACGGCTAAGAATAATGGGTTTTCCTTTCACTCCAACAGAGTAATACTCAGAGTAATACATTCCCAGTGTGTCTTTGTCCTGAAATATGTACTTTTAAAAAGCAGCCTGAATCTTGGTTAAGGATTTACATTTAAGAATCCGGCTGAGTTAATGGGGATTCCTCTAATCCCCAAAGAAGCTTACACAAATGTAGGTTCTCAGAAAAACAACATTAACCTGCTTATTTGAGATCATGCCATCACGCTGAGTGAGATGCATAGTTCCTCCAGAGCTCTTTATGCAGCATCCGACGAGGAAACTCAATATGCCTTTAAGGCCTCGAGTAACCACTCTCTGAAAAAGTAAACAGTACCTTTACAGCAGCTGTGAGAATTCCCTCTGAAGACTGATCTGACAGAAAGCACAAGGCCATTAAGAAAACCATCGGAGAGGTTTGCAGTCAATTAGTCCTGGCCATTAAATCCTCAAAATTCAGTGAACCGTTGCACGGAAATAAGGATATGGAAATACATGAATACGAATAGTGATTAAGTTTAAACAGGCAGACAGATCCCTCCTCTAATTGAGATCTTAATCTGCGAGTCTAATGTTAGAGATATTCACATCTCTGTCCTAATGAGATACAATTAGGAGGGGAGGTGGACACAGTAGCAGGGCGACAGAGAAAGACCAGACTGTCTCGTCGTCTCTGCTGCAGGCCTCTCACGTGCAGGGCGCCGCAAATACATAACACATATTAAGTCTCAACACACAACTGGAGTTTCTTTGCACTAGCAAACCTGGAGGCATTTAGTGGGATCGAGAAGTTATTAGTGAATCATTTCTGACCTGTCAAGTGAAGAGGGCTTAATTCACCGGAAGTGGCATTTTGTTAAGAGCCTCAGCGGTATAATGAGGCTCACATAAACACCAAACCTTTGGCACACCATTAGAATTGTGCCTATGTCCCTGTGGCATTCTTACAGAGACATGTCAATCCAATTCGATGCCCGCACATAATTAAAAGTTAGGAAAGGCAGCAGCAGAAAAAAAAAAACGTTGTACCCAACGACACAAAAATGTGTGATTAATGTCGCAGCGATGTGATTAATGCAGCAGTAATGACTTCTGTCGAGTGTTTTTGCGAGATGTGGCTGAGGAATGAAATGACAGACAGGGCACGCTGACAGGTAGAACTCTGAGTTAAAGAAAAGTCCTGCACAGAATAGAAAAGGTTATAGGTGATGAAAATAATTCCTCCCACACATCAAAATACATTTCTAAAAGAGAGAAACAAAATTCTGTTGATCAGGCTTCACTTTTTCATTTATTGTCCTTCACAAAGTCCCAGCCTGCCTGGCCTCATAGCCCCAGAAATGAGCCATCAGGCATTCTACCACCTCTCTATGAATAAACCATGGGTACCAATCCTTGGCATTCACACAGGAAGAGGGCATACACCAGCTCGAAGCACACATGTGGCCATGGTGTACACGCCAAATTAAATGCAGCTGACAGGAACACAACAAAAAAGGGACTTATTAACCTCTTCAACTCTAATTTTTCTCTTCTGATTTTGACTTAATTTGCATTAAAGTAAAAAAAAAAGAAAAAAGGTCACACTCCCAGTATGTTCTGTACAATCTGCTTGTTTCAATATTTAATCTGTGCCATGTTTCTTTTAGCAGCACCATCACATCAAAAAGAGCACTTTAGGTGTCTTGTGCATCGCTTTATGCCCACACACATTTCTCCATGCGCAACCTGACATATTTGGTGTCTCCAGTAACCCTTTGGTCCTTGAGCATAATTTAAAATATGATTCTGTGGGTTTGAACAAGACAGCGTGCTTTTCTAAAAGCCTCACCACAGAGACCCATGATTGGTACAACTAATTGTCACAAGTCTTCTTCTGAGACCATCTTCATTCTTTTTATAATTCCTCACCTCCACTCCTCCTTTCTGCTGGCCATGTGGATGATTGAAAATCCCCAGAGCAGAACACTAAAACCTCAAAATCCTCCTCGTGTCTTGCAGCTCAACATGGCATCTCCTTAACTAGAAAGCCTATAGAGCTGAATTAAAGAAAGACAAAGAATTGAATATAAAGCACTTCAGCGTTGTCAGGTCATGCTGATCATAGTATGGATCCACACAGTCTTGAAAATGTATAATGAGATTGGAAACAGAAGAAACTGACAGTTAGTGTATGAAAGCCATGTTCCTGTCCTTTTGCCAAGGAGTGAGAGAACATATCTGACTTGGTCTGTCTGCTAGCAAGCCAGTTTTTCTCCAGAGAGAGTTGAGGGTAATGTGTTGAGCCAATACTTTAGTTTAATAATGTTTTTTCTTCCCAAGGTTCATTAAAAATGTGTTCTATTGTTAAGTGATCAGTTTGTTATTGACCTATAAGTTGTCAGCTTCTGTGTATAATATATTATACAGATAACTGGATCGAATTAGTGGCCTTTTGGTCATCTGTGCAAGATGACTAACATTTAGGTAGCAGCCTTGTAGTGGACGTAGTAATTATGATGGGAGCAGAGCATGAAGTCAGGTAACATAGCATAAAGGGCGAAGTATGCAAATGCAGGGATCTGGATGGCTCCGACACATGTTCGCTGTACAGACTTTCACCCAGGAGGCCACTTTTCATGTCACGTGTTAAACTAAAAGTCAACACTGATTAATTTTAAATAACCCCACAGATTTAAAGCAAGCATTGGCAAGTCGCTCTAAAAACTTCTTTTACATATACATATTTGAGAAAACCTTATTAAAGCTGCTGTAAGCATTGCTGTTGCTTCGGCTAACCAAGCTAAGTCAGTTAGCATGAGGCAAACACCTCTAGCAGTAAGGAGTTTTTCACTTTTTCACTTGGTATACCTTTCTGGACAGAGGTACGCTCAGCTATTTTGCTTGTGTTGTTATGATTGTGGTATTTAACAGAGTTGTTTATTAATTTATTTTATCAGACTAAAAAACTAAGAGGGCTTGTTGAACGTAGCAAAACGAGTTGCTAACACAACTCCCAGCTGGCCAGTGGGAGCTATTGGGCAGTTGTAACCAGGAAGTTTTGGTTCCTAAACCTAACCAAACTGCAGCCACTTCCCAACATTAACCTCATTATGACGAAGGTCCAGTATGCCTGCTGCTACTGTAGTATTTTCAAATGGTCAGTGGCAACTATGGTATGGTCTACTAGGCTATAAGGATGTGTTCAATTAGTGACTGAGGTTTCTTCACTGAGCAAAGTGTTTTTTATATTTCATGGTTATTTCATTTTAAACTAATCGTGGTGATGAAATATTAGAAAACCATCTAATAGTTGAGACATTTCACTGAAACCCAGAAATGTCAACCTCAAATTGGCATGAAGGGGGAAAGTCTGAGGATGACCAAAATAATTTGGGTTCATGGTGGCGGTGGAAAGACCAACTGACTGACAGACGTTGCCATCCTGAGAGCCAGGGCAACAAAAAAATTCAAATTAAGAATAAAGGGCGAATGAACTTGTGCTTAAAAAAAATGCAAATATGACTTTCAACAGATACTGTAGATTCATTCTAAAACGTGCATCTTTTCTCCAAAGGAAAAGCAAAAAAAAAAAAAAAAATCTGCCCTGCATGTGTAGCTGTCGAGGAACACAGTTGGTCAAAACAGAAGGCTGAATGCCAAGATACAGTTTCCCGCTACACATGCCTCTTTCAACTCTCCATATCAGCCGATGTTTCACCCATCACAAGACATAGTCCTCAATGCAATAGTATTTGCAGTATCTAATTATGGCACGGCACAGTGACTAATACGAGTTTAATTCTATTTGAGTCTTTCAATTAACCCCCATAAAATGCTCATACAGCCCACAGAGCGGTGATCAAGACGACAAACAAACTTCACTTCCATGGCCGCAATCAATGTGAGTGGAACAGAGAGAGGAAAACAGGAAACTGGAGCTGGTCTTCTGACTAATGGCATGTTTTTAAAAGGGAACAAAGATAACAATTTGCCTCAGCCATACGCCTCCATCCCAGAGGACCATGGAAGAAAACGCAGGGAGGGATGATCCGGTGTCAGCTATAAGACAAAAGCTGTTTGGTCTGGGTAGAAAGTCTCTCTAGCCCTGCCACTGTCCACGGGGCAAAAGCCGTGTTTAAACCAAAAACCACCCTCTATTAGCGCTCTGTCAGCATGGCACAACGGCAGCCTAATGGTTACAATTAACAATCCCTTCTGCTGACAGAGCTCCTATCTGACTGCGCCGCCTTTCAGTCGGATCCTGCCCCTAATGACTGTGTTTTATGGGCGCAGTGAAAGAGAAACCCTGACCAAGAAATGTGGAGAATACAGGCAGAACAGATTTATAGTGGAAAATGAGATGGGAGCTGAGGATAAATCTAAAAGTTCAAAGTGCCTCGGGAAAATAACGGAGAGTGTGACTCTCGGGTTTAGACAGGAGATAGTATGCTGTACTGTGATAAGCTGTAGATACAGCCAGGTTCAAGGAAAGCACTATTATATCATAAGAAAAGTACAAGATAAAAACAAGCAATTCAGTTTTAGGGTTTGTTGCACTGATGAACTCAAACGCCAGCTCTTTAAAACAACTTTACCAAAAGCCATATTTGATCTGTTGCCCAATTTCTTCTTAAAATGACTAAGGTGAACAATACTCACAGACACCAGATAAAGTTCATATTTTTCCATCGATCTGTAAAAATGGGTTTGCTTTCGTTTCAGTAAGTGAACCCCAGAGAAAGTGATTACCACAAGCTGAGCAAAAGTGCAATAAACTCCCGCTTTACAGAATGTTGTTTGTTTCACTCCAATTGGCCACAAATTTTGCTCCAATCCTCTCAAACAAAGAACAATCTGTGAAAAAGGCGTAGTGACTTCTACAGTCTTGGATGCAACGTTAATTTAATAAGGCACAGTTCTTTTGTAATTAGTAAGCAGGTCAGGGAAATACTTTTTTAGCCGCGTTAAAGTTGCCATTGCTTTCCTTTGATGCTACTTCTATAGTTATTTAGTTATTCAGAATGACACTTTCGTGGATATTGGCAATCAGAGGCAGACAGGCCATCTGGAGAAGTGGGAGTTTTCCTGGTGGGCTGGTCGACCAGTGGGCCGGCGATGAGTCTAGCAACACCAATGTAAAATCAGGGGGGAGAAGAAAAATGTCTCATGTTGTTTGATCCTTCATTAGGCTGAACCGGCTGGCTCCTTACAGATGTGAGTCTGGCAGCGTTTGAATTCCCATCTCATGAGTCCACCTCTCTTCTCCTGCCAACTTCACTTTGGTGCATTCTGCCTCGAAAAATCATCGAACAATGACAATGGCAAACTTTTTTCTGTTGTGAACTGCTGCACGTTGGAACAACAAGGTACAAACAAGGAGTTATATATGGAGAGTAACAAACAATGACATCTCCGAATTCGGTCACGTACAGACTTAATGACTCAAAATGTATCTATCACAACATGACAGCAACACTTTGTTGCCTTAACACCTTCACAATCATGCTGATGGTACAGTGTCTTGTAACAGGGTGAATGGTGTCTCTGTCACAGCTATCACTTGTTTGTGCATTATGCAACTTCAGTGACATTACATGTTTTCAACATTGATATAATGTGATGAGTTTTGTTTGTAGTCAGCACCTACATTACAATAAAGACCTGGGATTTGTCTTTGTAACAGTGATGTTGCACTCACTATGTGTTTAATTACTTGAAAACGCTGCTTACCCTGTTCTTCATTCAGACTCAGTCTTAACCCACAATTTCCATGATGATGATTAATCTTGTAATTTATCATCTGAATTTATCAATTGAAATGGTTTGCTGACCAATTACTAACTTAGAAAGTCAAACCTCCTTATCGAGTCAGTCTTTAGGTAAGTCCTAAAATGAACCTGACTGAACTGCTGCCAACAACAAAACATTACCTCACAGTCACAAAAGGTCCATATGTGCCTAAAGGTTGACTGAAACTCGGAGTCAAAACGAGCAGACCCTAATCATGCTGAGTGAGATCATATGATCGAAAGCTGCAACTACAGCTTCTAAAGTCGCTAAACAGTAGTTCATTTCACTTGATATGTGAGCCATTTTGTACCTTTTTATTTTGACATTTCTATTGACTTGTTGATTTGGTAACACCCACTGCTAAATGAAAAAGTTATTTTTGTTTAATCTGAGAGAAGAACATATTCATAATATGTTATATTTGATTGAAGCATAAAAACAAGCAGATAGCAAAGAACCCCACAACCTTTTGTCGTTCCTCTTCTCGTACTTTTCAAACTCCTTTATTTAAAAAGCAGACCATCTTGCTCCAGGGGACTCTCAAGTCTGACCCGGCAACCTTCATAAAGCCTATTCAATTTGGCCACACCTCACTGAGTTTAAATTACTATTTAAATACCTAAAGAAAATCCTCATCAGAAAAGCCCTGTGTTAGAGCAGAACCTCTCTATAAGTGCTCCTTTCACTGCTCTCCATCACTGTTTCTGTCCAAAGCGTCTCTCCAGCCACTGTCACTCTGATAGCTACTCATTATGAGCCATCTCTGGAGGTTAAACTTTAACTTCCAGTAGCAGCCCTCCTGTCTGTCACTCAGTTAATCCTCTGAGCTTTCTCCCTTTGAATACCTACTGACTTTTATGACACTGAAGCTACACAAAGACATCGCTCTCTATTGTACAAAGTGGGCTTTATTCTGACAGTTTGCGAACAGTATGTACAGCGTTGTATTCAGACTGTACTTGGGCTGTCCAGAATGTCATTTCTAAAATATATACATTTGAAGCTTGATGCTTTTTTCAAATGATGTTTTTCGCTGTCTGTCAATACATTTTACGACCTCATCACCCTCAAACAAATCTTCAATATAAAATATAGTGAACTGGATAAAACACAGTCATAAGCGCCAAGGGATTTTTTTAACAACTTAAAGCAGAAACTGACAATTTTTCATGGTTCTTTTTGAAGATCACAAGTTGTTTATGTCATGTATACAAAGTAACAAATGCTTTTTTGATATTTTTCAAGATATTGAGAACATTTTCTCAAGACCTCTAGAAAACAAGCTTCGTTATCATTATCTTAACCTGACAGTTTGGGGCTTCCATATTCTTCAGCATTACACTGACTGTGCAATCAGTCCAGTGCTTCATGATGGTAAAATTAAGCAAAAAAGTTATCTTTTGCAATGTAATGTAATATAACAGTATTAGAGCTGAGATAGATTTTTTATTATTGTGGTTATGTAAATGTGAGTTATGGTGTCGTTAGACTGCCTCGTTAGAGGTGAGCGATTCTGGAGAGTCTTGTTCCCAGGTGATCAAACACCGAGCCACCATCCCAAATACTCGTTATTTAATGATGTGGGAATGAAGCTCGATAATTAAATATCTTGCTCAAGAATCCCTGAATAGGTGTGGATGTTAATTTCAATTCAGATGTCAGCGTTATGAATTAAGCTTTGGACCTCTCAGTACAGCCCGTTACTGTACTGTATAATGATGATGCTGAATTCCTTGAAAATGTAATCTTAGCATTTCCTGACGTAAAAACTCGTTTACTAACCTATAACTGCCCAGGAGAACTAACTATGCCACACTGATAGGACGGACATATGTCCATTAAGTGCAGTAATACTGCATTTGATATGGCTGACATTTTCATTTTGGACCTTTTCTTTCAGGTCTTTCCATGGTCACACTCTCAACTTGTCAACAAATCACTAATTAGAGTCCCTCAGGAGACGAGGCAGGTCTACGCCAGCAGCAAAGTTGCTTTCAGTCAAGACCCTGAGAGTGCCACACACACATGCATTATTTAGTCTTAGAGATTTTGGATGCAGCTCCAAGCAATAAATCAATACATCTCCTCAACCCGAGCTGTGAAGTGCATGAAGGCTTTGTCAGTCCATAGATGTACCGCCTGTCCGATAAAATTCAGCGAGACATGAGTCAGTTTCACTGGAGCACATCAAGCCGTGGCTTCAGACAAAGCTGAGGATGCGAAGGAAAACCTGCAGCTTGTCAGGTAGTTTTTATGGTTTTCCACAGGTGCTGACAGGGACATAAATGATGGAAATGTCAACACTGACTGCTTCTTTCAGGGAAACACATGGCACAAGCCTGACAGCCTTCCTTAAAAGACACCGCTGCACAGAGATTTGAGGAGAACTGAAGTGCTCAGCAGCTCTCTCTAACAACCCACGACACAATGACAGCAGCTCAGTAGCACACAGTCACAAAATGCATAAGTAGGATGTGTGAGACAAGACAACGCACTGCTGAGGTATGTTTGACTGCAGATGTCAAACGTTCTTGTGTATGTTTACCCGTAAAAAGGGATCTCCATACTTTTAACGAGGAAGTCATCATTACAGCGCTACAGTTTCTGGTGTCATGGCAGGTCAAAAACACAGGAGCAGGTAAAGTGCGAAACTTTTAGCAAAAAGAACCATTGTTTTAGGAAAAGTCTTACAGTTCAGGCAGTTCCGTACCTCACAAACTTAAAAGTGTATCCGAGTGAGAGGCGCAAAGATCCATCAGTCTGTAAAACAGATCTAAAGCTACAGGATCTTTTACAGCATCCTCCTCACGGTTGCCTTGTTGGGCCAAGACAGGTAGGTGCTCCATCCTGTCAACTGTCTGCCAACTTCCAGTTATCGGGTTTAGTCGGTTGTGTTTTACTTCTGCTCTGGGCAGCTGACTTAACGGAGCTTGTTGCCAGGGCAACCGCCTCTGCCAAAGATCCCCCTCTCTGTTTTTTTCACGGAAAGCGGATACTTTGATAATCTGAGGGATTGCAGAAGACGTGGGGGGAGTGTGGAGTGGCTGCCAAATGTCTTTTGAAGCACGGGAGCTCTCTCAAAACAGCAAAATGAGAGCAGAAGAAGAAATGCCACCAGTGATACTGTGTGTTGTTGAGATGTTTGTGTCAGCCTCTCATTTGTAAGAGGTGTTTTATCAGCAAGTCTTTCCATTAGATATGAATAATGTACAATTATGTCATGATGATGTTTTTACTGATTTGTAATTGATCTTTTATTCATTTTAGTTAAATATAGAGGAGAGCACTTAAAGATCAAATGCAGAGCTACTGAGAACAAAATTCAAGCCAATTTGATAAAAGACACACTGTCCAACCACGAGGCAACGTCCCAAGCTGGAAAATGAAGCCAATGCGGAAGTGCCACAAAATGCACTTAATCGGCCCGCGGCTTGAGGCTGGCTCCTAAAAAAAAAGTTGATCTCTGCGTACCTACATATTAAAATGCCCAACTTCACAGCAGTAATAAACAAGATACGAACTTGGGACGAAAACACTTTGAATCACACTGAGGCTTGAAGTTATGCATTATTAAAGGCGTGTCCATTTTGAGTGACAACTATCTTCCAGCTGCCTAGCTAGCTGTCAACATCCTTGATTCATTCGGCTCCTATTTTTGGATTAGCCAGGAGTGAAGCTCAGTGTCATGTTACACGTAAATACATTACTGAAATATTACTCAAGTAAACACACAAGTAACACTACTGGTATTAAACTCAGAGGCCTACCTCAGTAAAGATACAAAATATATAAATGATATAAAAATGATCTGGTGTCCCTGCTCAGTTTTAATCCAATCTGGATGGAGATCTCCATAAAGAGGTTGGCCTGTCTGTTTGTGAGCACAAAAAGAGCAGGATCCTTCTGTTTTGGGCCGAAGACTATGGCTCTGTGTTCATGTGGTGATGCAGAGAGGAGGAAGTGGATTGCTGACTGCAAAAACAACAGGAGGTTAGCTCAACTGACTATGACACTCACAGCAGCTTTACTTTACCTATTATGTTTCATCCAACATTGTCGTGCAGATACAAAGCACAGCTATGTGATAGGACTGATCTTAAGGGATATGTTTTTGTACAAAGATCAAGTTTGACTCAATACTGTCAATACAAGATTTGTGATCAACTGTTTGGTGTTTTCAGGTTCTGAAGAACTGCTTTCTGAATGTATTCAGCAGGGTTAGGCTTAGGGTTAGGGTTAGACAGCAGCTCCCTACTTTGAATGTTGTTCCTTTCTAAAAGGGGGAACAAATCTATCTTATTTATCTATGAAAATCCAGCTAACAAGAATATCTCTTTGGGCTAATGTTTTTCATCTTCATCCTCATCACCAAATAAGGTTTTGCCCCTGAGTCAACATCATCATCCTAATAGGATTTGGGCAGATATGAAAATGATTTTAAATATGCCAGGGAGATGACGAAACACTTAAGAGATGATTCACAGGCCTGGCTGATGGCTTGCCAAGAATAAAATTAAATAAGATCAAAAAGGCAGAAAACCCCGCACAGAGAGACATCTGAGTAGATTCCCCCGCTTTCCGATGGACGGTTTTATGAAATGGAATCAAACACTTCTAAAATAAAGTGTTCCGTTCCTTTACTTTTATTTGCATTTTAGCATATAACAGCACAGAATGTTGATAGTGCCATAATACCAGAGAGTTGTGGGGAGACAGTAGAAACTAAAGTAGATGCCAAATCGGCAAGCAACATTATTTTTTGAACATGCAAAACTTTAGAGTAAGTTATGAGCACACAGGGTCGTTTATATCTCTACCTCATTACATTACATCTGGTAAAGTAAACAGAAAACACACAGTCCAGTTGCCCGTGGGTAGGGAAACACGGAAAATGAGCATATATGCAAATGACTCCGGGAGAGGAGAAAATGTAAATTTGTTCCCTGCTCTCCACATAAAACAGAGGAACAATTTATCTTCATTTTCAGCCAAATATGAAAAAGTTCCCCAGACATGAAAATATGGAGAACAATAAGCTGCCAACGAGTCTCAGGGGACAGTGGATCCATATGAAAGTATTCCTCATAGCCGACGCTGTGCCGGTGACAGGAGGGAGATGTATGGAGCCGCAGCAGATTGTTCTGTTCTCAACAGTGGCAGAGTGATGGCGTAATGTCACGTTATTAATGGACAGCAAACAGGGAGCACCCTGGATTGCAGATCAACGCCTGATTAAAACTGTCAGATGAAGTGACGAGAGATGTAACACACGTGCACACACACACACACACACACACACACACACACACATTAAGTCACAATGTGAGGAATGTAGCTGAAACAAATTCATCTTCCCACTCAATGTGTAAGGGTTCCAGGAAAACACTATTTATAGTACTTTCTCTCCGATTAGAAGACATGTGCAGAAGCAAAGCAGCCCACCCACACACACACATACACACACACACACAAAATGTAACCCCTTTCTTTTTCTGATATCATCAAATCACCCGTTTTCCGCTCAAAATGCACTGATATATGTGGAACAGATATATTACACAATACATTGTGTAATATGGAAAATACGTTGTTCATCTGTGATCAACACGCACATCAGCTTCATTACACAACACAAGACAAAAAAAGCTAAATGAGACTGTATTCAGACATAGTTTACTTGACATACGACAGAGTAAAGTCAAAAAAGCAAGCACGTCTTAAAGGGACAGCTCAACCAAGTTTCAAAAACCCTGTGAGTTGCCAGGTTTTCGAGTTAGCTCTCCGAGAGATATCTGCCTTCTCTTGAATAAAATAGGACTACATGGCACCCCGCTTGTAATGCTCAAAGCACCAAAACATTTAGGAAAACTCAACACCAATGCCTTTGAAATCAGTACCTAGCCAAGTAACTCAAGATAAGGCTAGCTCACTGAGCTAACAAAGCTTGGTATGTTACAGCTCAGCTTAAGAGGTAACAATGATCACAACCAGTGCTGCCATGAGATTTTTTTTATTGAGATTAAAGATACTATCAATCTGGGTTAGATAAATCAAGTCTGAATTTGGTCTATTTAGAAACAAAATTACCTCTAAACAAGGAACAACCCATGGTAATTTAAGGTGTAAATGCCTGGAAAAGGCACAAGAATGCTTTTAGATAGCAGGCAGGCGACCAAACTAAACTCGCAGTGCGTTCGAAGACAAAGTGTGTAGGATTTAGTAGCATCTAGCTGTGAGGTTGCAGATTTTTAACAGAGTGAACACTCCTCATCTCACTGTCACCTGTGATGGCCATTACAAAGCGAATAAATACAAATAAAAAAGCAAAAAGCAAAAGGCTTTCTCTGGGGCCAGTGTTTTGTTTGTCAGTTCTGGGCAACTGGAGAAAAACGGCAGTGCAACATGGTGGACTTCATGAAAGAGTACTTGCTTTTCTGAAGATATAAATGACTCATTGTAAGGTAACAAAAGCACAAAAATTAGTTGATTTCACACTAATTAAAACTTAATTACCAATATAATATTTCATTTTTACAAATAAACACCCCTGAATCCCACCAACTCCTAAACACTGGACCTTTTAAAGGCCACCTTAATGCACCTACAAGTGCTGCAGTGCCAGGAGCTCAAGACTCAAATTGCAATTTGAAAATAAATGACTTGAACAACGCGCTCCATTATCACAAAGTTGACCTGTGCCACATTTTCTGGGGCTCATCTGTATGTTATCCACCTCATTTCAGATCTGCCTTCACCGTCATCATCACTGGTCTGCAGCACAGCTCACTGGTGTCCTGATGCAAAGTGTGTCTGCTCCTCCGGGCTTGAACTCAAGAGGTGCCGTAAGCCACATATAAGAAGCCATAAAATATACACACACACAGAGGAGGACGAGGAGGAGGGTGTCTGACGGTTTACATGGCAAAAAGCGCTCCTCACCGCTCAGCTCATGCGGCACTCTTCATTGCACTCGGATGAATCCCATCACCTCCTGCCATCCTGCTCAGCAAACCGCTCAGTGCCATGAAGACTGTTATGGTATTTCACACCCTGCCCTGCTCTGCCTCATTCCTCTGAGCGACAGCTTCATGAATGGCATTAATAAATTGAGTCGCCCTGTTAGCCGTCTTCACTTCAGTTCACAGAGGAACAGGCACTCGGTCGGCGTTTGTGAGGGTCCTGAGGTCCGAGGGGGTAAGGTTTGTCTGAAGCATTTTATCAACTTTTAAATGCCCGCTGTGCGGCCGGAGCATGTACACTACATTAAGTTCTCATTATTCTGTGGCTCACTGAGGCATGTCAGAACGACACTGGTCTGTATTTGTTTAGTTGTTGGCGTGATTGTGAAGGCACGGTGCAAAGCGTGGGCATACACAAGACAACCTTTAATGCTTCAGCAGAAGATGCAGTTTGACTCTATTTACATTTCCTGTGATCCACCATGTTCTAAACTCTGCACCTGATCCCGAGGCACATGATGCTTACCAAGTTCACTCACTTTATCTCACAGCATCATCCGTGTTTCTAAAAGACCACTGCTGGCAGACGTCTATAGACTGCCTCAATTTGTATTCCTCACTACCCCACATGTAGCCCGCGTGTACAGAGGCAAGTTCGTCTTACTTTATAGGTGGTGGACCAAATGTGAAAGCATCAATTTTAATCATTTGTCTCTCGGGGGGTTCACAGGGCTGTTTGGCTCTGCCTCACGCTTTGACATCATTTCTGTGTAACATTAACCTTTCCTCTGGTTCCTGATGCCTCCAGCCCCCGCGGACAAACAAGAAAATTAGAGCGGGCATGGGAGGGGAAGACAGGCCAATAAAAGGACACAACCAGGGGTAGTAGTGGTGAAAGAAGATCTATGCGGAGAGTGAAGGGCAGAGGAGGTGGAGAGATGTGCCTTAGACTGCTGATCCATGACCTGTGGCATGGTGAATGTTAAAATACCACATCTGCCCCTGAGATGAAACGCCCTCCTCTCTCCCACGCTCTCCACACAGCTCAATGATTAACATCGGTGCCGGGGCCACGCACCGCTTAAAGGAACATGAAAGTGTTTATCGTCTCATTGGAACAGATCTTTACATATTAATTGGATGGTGTCACTGTTAAACAGCTTTCCTGGTATATTTTAAGTCCTCGTTTCAGTCATCTTAACAAAATGTCAGCTCAAATTAAAGAAAGGCTTCACATTCTATTCACTTAGTGCTAACAGTAATGAATATAAGTGACACTACATGATATGTAGGGAGTGGACAAAAGGACGGGAATGTACAGTATCCCTGCAGTAAACACTTGTATACCAGTGATGATCATTTGTCTTTATTCAGGCTTTATTTGGTTATGAATCAAAAATATTTACTATTATTATTTAATAATCTAATCTAGTACTGTATTGTGTCATAAGGTGTTAATGTTGTTTTACAGTCATTCCATACTCACTAAACTAGGTCTTCCCAGATCACGTTGTGGATTTTCTTGAAAAATCCCATGTAAAAACTTTTTAAGGTATAAATTTTTGACATTTGGCCCTCAGAGGCAATTGTCATCATTTTTTAGACATATTCTAAGCCTCACCAATCACTTAATTTCACTTGATTGGGTTCAAATTTGTCCATTGAGTGTCCATGAAGCCATAAGGATACTTTGTAACATGTATTCATTTAAACACTCGAATGGCTAGAGTAATGAAAATGAAAAGAGGAAATTCCTCCACACTTCAGAGGGTATTTCACCAACTGATCTCTTTTTTCTCCAAATGATTGACAGGACTAATAATATTGTGACAAAATGGGGCAGGACCGACTGAATATCACTGATGAGACTGCAGTCACACTGCAAACAGGAGCCTTTCCCAAACAAACTCGAGGGACAAACAATGAGTCAATTCAAACCAGTCGTCAACCTGCTCTCTGAGGCGTGCACGTTTGTGGAGGCCTTTCTTCATCAGAAGCCGTACAGTGTAGATATGTTGGCTTTTAGAGTGTTTTTTTTTTTTTTTTTTCATGCATCTCCCACTGACTTTAATACAGCAGCCACCACAGTTTGGCACCAAAACAAGATTCAGCAACGTAATGAGCCTTCTTTCTTTTTTAGGTTCCCCGGCTTTGAAAGGGAAGGTAATGTGCCAAAGAACAAAACACCATTTGCAGAGCCACCTGAAGCTGAATGTTATTTGGGCAGTTTAGTGTGGGGCACATCTGGCCTCTCAGGTAGGATCCGGATAGTTTCCAAGTCAAGGTTGACTAACACCACACAACTGCTACGCTCCGCATTACTCTATTAGCAGAGACGACGAAAGACATATGGTTGAAAGTGTGAATAAAAGGACCTGGTTCCAGACCTCTTTTACGACAAGTATCACACTGCTGGACAGAGCACTTACGGCCAAGACCCATTCCCCAGCTGCGGTGCTGTAGCGGTGAAAGGTGAGGGATGAACCGCAGCGTTCATCGTGCTCTCAGGAATGAAGGCCTTTTTGCGACACGTAGTGACACATCAAGAGTGGTGCTCTCAGGCCATTTAATAGTGTTAAATATTGTAGCATAAATATCTCTCACTCGTGCTAAAAACACACTCCTATGAGTAAACGTTTGTTATTTATTGTCCAGTTTTACACAGCCCTTCACTGGCAGAACTTAAAAGAAAGATCTTTTCTTCAGACCAACCACTCTCACGCTGCACACATTTCCTACTATAAGCCACTTACTGTCCATCTGAATACTGTTAAAGCTCCATGAAGAGTGACAAAATGCATAAACCATCATGGAGACTGCTGTTCTGTCTGCATAGGAGATCTATAGGCAGCTCAGGTATGAGAGCTGTCAGTGTGATGCCACCGTTGGACTGGGTCTCAGGCATGCTAATGTGGCATTTGGGTTCAGAAGTGAATGTGACAGGAGATAATGGAAGTGGACAGAGGACAGGCAGGACTCGTATTATCACTGTGATAACCAGCACTTCCTTTCACTCATTTCATATTAAATCAATAAGAATTTAACCACAGAACATGGTTTAGTCAATGCATGCATGCGCCTCTTACTCTATGGTGCAGTTAGCCTCTGATGCAGAGCTGATCAGCTGAAAGAGAGAAGGAGAAGCAATACACAGACTGCTGGGTTTAAACCAAACACTGCAGGGTGGTTTTTGATAAGCAGAATTTTTATTATTCTTCCAGCATGTCTACAAGGACCAAGGACGGACACAGGCTCAGATGAAACATGGCAGGCGTGCTGAGGAATATATCGACTATTGGTAGCACTTATACACTGTAAAAAAGTGGCAGGGCACCAATAAAAAAGAAGAAGGAAACTGCACACTGTAAATGACTGGCTTAAAAGATGTTTTTAAAGGAGAGTTATTATTCTTTTTTCCTTCAGTGTTTTATTTCTGCTCTTGGGCATGTAAAAGATCTTGAAAATTAAAAGGTCAAAATCCACATCAACAGAAGTTCCACTCTCCCACGGAAAACACTGCCCCTGAAACGTCTCGTCAGTAGTCCCGCCTTTAATTTGTGACTTTGTGAAATCACACTACATCACCATGTCACATATTTGCATAATCTATGCCTAGCTGCTAGTTTGGCACGCAATGATTGATTTAGCACATCTCTTGTGTGTGTGAGCGGACCAATCAGAGCAGAATGGGTATTAAAGAGACAGGAGCTAAAACAGAGTGTTTCAGGGGATACAGGGCTGCAGCACTAGACAGTATGAGAAAAACTGTGTGCGTAAACCTATTCTAGTAGTAACCCAAAACAAAAAAAAATGAACATAATATGCCTCCTTTGCACTTCTTCCTACAGAAAACCATGGAAACACAAGTGGGCAATAAACATTTTCTTTCAATTCCTGCATCTCATATCAAAGTGATTTTAAATGTATCTTCACTTCTCAAATTGCCCCAGCCAACAAGCCAGGCAGCTCTACAGCTTTCCCTACAGTGACTACGACATGTTGCATGGTCAAGAACAAAATGTAGCTAGCATGAGAACAGTTGCCTTGGCACAGAGAGCTTTATGCAAATGCTGTTTTAACATGTTGACTGACAACACGCAAATACCTTTTCCAGCTTCATCAAACACTGCGTCTACTGCTTCATGCACGGACATGGGCATGTTTGTGAGATCCCTACTGTCAAATGTACATTTGCAACTTGTTAGCATATTCATTGTATTAAAATGATGGTAAAATATTTATGCTATCACTTAAGAGGATCACGTTATTTCTCCATTTCACAAAAGACTGCGTGCACATGAACAAAATCTGTCTCATTGTCCGGTGTGCAGCTGTCTTGTGCTTTCTGCGAACATATGGACTGGTCAGCCGCAGGAGGTGAATGGAAAGTGTTTTGACCTCTGTCACATCTGTAACTTCTATTGATCACAGCGCTGCTGCGGTGCAATCCTCAGCCAACTAACTTTCCTCCACCTCTCCATTCCTGCTCAGCCTATTGGCACATTAATCCCAATCTGCAAAAGCTGCTGTAACCCAGATTGCATTAGCTGCTGAGTGATCAAATTAGGCGCCAGCACGCTTACCCGCCTCTACAATCAGTGGCACTTTTCCGATGGAGACAACTATGCGCTTGCAATCAATTTACTACCCTAATCTAATCAAGCAGCTCACACGCAGCTCTGGGCCCTGTTTTATTTCTTGCACACTTGGTGACATGGAAAACATGAGCTCTGCAGCTAAACAATGACACACACACAAACACACACACACAGTGTGACACAACTGCTTGAACACACATGCATAAAGCCCCTTCCCTACATCCACTCATCCTCATGGACATGCTTCACCACGTCCACAAATAAACAAATTTGCCTCCTGCCTCTCCCAGGAGCTGGCTGCCTTCTTGTTACGAGTCGGTTAAGATTTCGAGCAGCATGTAGAGAACAGGCAGAAGACGATGTTGACACTGTCTCTTAATCAACACCATTCATCTCTCGAGCATGCCTTTAGCAGCTTCACAAACAGATGAGAGGTGACAAGAACTCCACAGTGGGACAGGCAGTGAACGCACCAGTATCCTGCTCGATCTCACACAGTGAGTTTAAAAAACAACGAGGACTTAACGAGCTGCACCCCCTTTCCTTCCTTCTTTCTTTCAAAGAAATTTAACACAGAATTATTTAATTAAAGTAAATATGAATTCACAGAAGCACAGTGCAACCAGGAAATTATGTTCATTTTGAGCACTGGTAAGTGAATGCCTAGGGCTTGTTGTTTCTAACTTTCAAAGAAAACTATCCACATTTTTAAAAAAAATGGGAATAGTTTAAACTGCTTTTTGTTTACAAACAAACGAAACTTGTTTTCCCTACTGCAATTAAAAATACAAAGTTCATTGTCCTCAACAAGTACACAATGTGTTGTGCAAAAGCAGAACAATTAAGGTTAAAAAACACATAAATGAGCTGCTGAACATGCACAAATGTGAATCTCAGAAATAAACCGATGTGTGTTTACACTACACACTGATATTAATTATTTATAATTATGCCAAATTTACCTTATAAACAATCAAAATGAATCCATACAAATTATGATAAACAGATACAGATATTTTTATATACATTGAAAATAATGAGCCCTACGACTAGTGTCATGCAAAATTTAAGTCACGTCAGTCTTTGATCATTAATCAGAGCAAATATTCAACCACATGGATCCACAACATTCACCCCACAGGGAGAGAATAAACAGAATCAATATTTGCACCCATGAAGCATTTCTCCAGGCTCTGCTGTACAAACCAATGTCTCATCTCTTTTAATGAGGAATGGCTCACCAGGCATCTTTAACACATAGATTGTTCCCACTGAAGCTCCAGGCTTGCTGCTAGTTAGAATGTGACATTCAGTAAGTGTGCAGTCCACTGGGAGAGGCAAGAAAGGGCTCAAAACATTAAGCATGTACACACATTTAGACATGGAATTACTGTGCATCATTGATCCTTTATTTCACACAAGGCAAGAACACAACCTAACTGTCTCTTTAATTTACACAAAATATGAATGATTCAAACGAGATGGGGCTCCTAATTTGCTAACTTGAAAAGTGACATTTAGGAATATATTGACTATCAGCACTGGCATACAAATTGTGCGGTTGGGCGGTTGAGCCAGCTGAGTTTCAGCTGCAGAACCAATGTTGTTTAAATGACAGGAGGTACATAAACCATGGCAACACTATTGGATATAATGTCTGCTGATGGGTAATTTTGCCTGACAGTCCAGCCTCATACAGGCTTTCCATGCAGGCAAAAACCTGGAAATGAGGCAAATGTGATCAACATCAGCCCGTCTCTCCATAGCTGCAGAAAGTGAAATGAGTTTCAGTGGCAACTTACTTGAGCAGCTGGTGGCGTGGACACGTCCCTCAAGATTTAATCCAATGTGAAACATCACCCTGGGCCTTTCTGTGTGCACGTTGTGTCAGCATGACTTTCTCCAGGTGCTCTAGTTTAATCAAAACTCCCGAGACATGACACACAGTGAACTGGAAACGCTATAAATTGTCATGGGTGGGTGTGAATGTGAGTGTTGATGTGTTTGTCTATATGTGTTTGCTGTGTGATTGACAAGTGACCTAGACTGGATGCACTGAACCTCTCAGTATTTCAACCAACCTTCAGTTTTAGTGCCACACACCAATCCCATATATTTTTGATCCTATATGCTCTATTAATTTGCTGTGACAGTATAAGCTAATGATGATGTGTAAGGTTAATGTAGATGAGACCTCAACCCTCCCCGCATGCGCTTCAGACTAAAGATGTTTTAAACTAAAATGACAATCAGAGCACACACCTCCGCCAAGGCCAAATAGTCCCCTTTAATTCAACCAAACCTAATCTGATAGCAATATCACTCTAAATTTTAAACCACCCATAACTTCTTAACCATGATTTAAGATCATCAGATCTAGCATCCACATTGACACCAGCCAACCAAAAACACCTGATTGTTTTTTATCAAGATCCACGCATTAACAAAAGATGCTGTCTCCAGTCTGTCCATTTATGCAGATCAGCACCAAAAGTTAATGAGGTCTATTCTGGGCTGAGACCCATCTTCCATGCAAGTTTCATGGAAATATGTCATGTAATTTCTGTGTAATCCTGCTGACAAACCAACCAGTATTTAGTTTTGTTGACCGTAGCTTGAAAATGCAATGTGACTAACCCTAGCTCAAAACATACAAAACATAACTCAAATCATCAGCACTAATCAGCTTCTAATCCCTCTCTAAAGCTCCTGTGCTGAACACCTGTGCTCTAAGCGCAAAGTCCAGACTACTAGCTTCACATTTATTGCAGTTAATGGGCAGTTAGCAGCAGTTAGCATCAATTCTGGTAATGTGATGCCTTCTATCAAATTTAACATTTTACTTTAAGTTTTACATATTGCCCCATTAACACTTAACAGAAGTACATCAAAAAAGAAATGACTGGAATTATCAAAATATCATTTGTAAAGAGATTTTAAATTCTACAGCTCATTACGTTCTTTACCCCAGCTATTATTTGAAAATAATTATTTGTATCCCTGCTTTCATTTGAGATTTCATGACATACACACCACTCATAATCCTACCCGTGCCTTTGACATATTTTAGGCCCATGGCCCATGAGGATGCATCTATCCTTAAGTCGGTCAAATTTTACTGCACTGCAATGAATTTTCAGGTGTTTACAGGGGATCTGTTTTTGAGTTATGTTGGCACCTGCTCCAAAATAATTAAAGAGAAGTTAGTGCCTATCTTTGGGACTTAAATACACACAGGAATGAAGGCACACAAGTACAACGCAGATGAACAAACTCATATACCAACAACCACACACACATACAGAGTATAAGGCAGTACAAGAGTCCTAAGTAAACGGCTGCTTGATTAAAAGGTATTTTATTGGACAAACTGCTCTCTGAAGCATATAGACTCCCCATCACTAGCTACTGACGGAGGCCCACACTGAGTTCATTAAAGGCAGAGATTACCACTGCAAATTGGATTGTCTACTCTAGAATCATCATCGAAGAATCAATATGACTTAGATGGATGTATTTTTTAAGGCCAGGTGTTGTTGCAGCAGGGCGACCGTTTTGGAAAACAATCAGTCAGAGATGGGACACCAATCCAAGAAACCTCAAGTCGGGGCACAAAGTTCAACAAACACCATTATGAGTCAAGGGGAAAAAAGTGAAGCTATGGCTCGGCAACACCGCCAACACTTATGACAAACTTTAGGATAACCTTCAGGGAAAAGGTTTGGAGTGACATTTAACTTCAAATATTTCTATATGTTTGAGCAGTCTTAGCTCTCTCTTTATATTCTTTTTGATATGGTTTCCCTGAGGACTTCTATTAATCCAATTAAAAGCATGATGACATTTAGTTTCTCAAGAAGGCTGCAAGAATGGACCAGAGGTTCAAAAGTACAATGGATTTGGAAACCGCCTGGGACAGAGACTGGAAACACACAGTGGCAAAAAAGAGAAAAAAAAAAAGGGTTCTGACAATTACTTTCACAAGACAGTACATCATCTATTGCAAGACCTTCCGCTCTTTGAACCTTTTTTTAATTTCCTCTAAGATGCCAGAGCAGCAAGTGGGCAGTGATGCTGGCTGTGACAAAGTGTCCACAGGACAACGCTGATGAGGACAAAGGAGATGAAAGCTCAGGTCTGGTCGTAGGGGATTCAGTGTTTTATCTTAAAATGCTACATCATTGAGCCCCATTTCATTTGAGACCCCTGTCAAATAAAACAGGGGTATCTTAAAGAAGCTGTGTGGAGCCAGAGAACAGAGACACAGAAGCTGCTATGTGTCTCTGTTATTATCCCTGCTCAGTTTATCAGACATAGGTTCAGCTTCAGACAGCTCGGTGCTCAAGTTTTCATATGGTGTAGGCTCACAAGAATCAAGAGTCAAATATAAGAATGTATCTTATTTAATATAACCATGGATCTCTGAGATAACAAGGAAGTATTTCCCCATAATACTGCCCCGCTTACTGTGAGCAAGAAAGCTTGTGACAAACCTGTCAGCTGCACTCACTTGGTAAAAGGAGGGCTTCTTTCTCACTGTTGTCACAAACACCCCGAAAACAGGGAAGAGTAGAAAGCAGCAGAGCATGTTCTCAACAACAACAGCCATTTCGCTTCCTGATCATTTCTGTTAAGAAGTGAACATCCACACGCACATGGAAGCTACAGTGGTAACTTTCATGTATCCTTTACTTCAGTGTTTCAAACTCAACCTAGACTAAAAGATGTTTGAGTTCTACTGGAACGGAGACAGATGGGAAAGTATTCATGCGGCAACATCATCGTCCTTCATACTACTGCAACGGAAAAGGGGCAAAAATGTGTGTGTCTAACCAGGTGTTGCGTTTCTCCATACTGTATATGCCGATCGGCACTGTAACCAATAAATAACCTCACTACTATAGTCATTTGACAAAGGACTGAATGCCATTTGTCCACTTTACCACTGAAGATAAAAGCGAGATGTTGTGGGTATTTATGGGTTTTTTGTCCAGTGTGCAAGAGGTATAAAAGTCAAGGCTAAAGCCTTACATAAAATACATCTAAGCACACCAATAACAAGGCAATACACAAGAAAATCCTTATGTTGTATGTTTCTTGTTTGTTTGTATAACTATTATTGTGAAATGGCCTCATCCAAGTTTGAGACTTTAGAAACAGCAAACACATCCAGCATCAAGTGTTGAAGCAGCCCAGTCGAAAGGATAAAATGTTGGCAGTTGTCACTCCTGCAAACCACAGATACGTCCACACGTACGTGCCATGGGCCACATTCAGGATAAATGCTGGCTGTAAATAATCATGAGAATGCTGCTGTGAGAGACAAACAGCAAATGATGACGTATTGTGAGGACATTGTTTGCTCTGACCTAAAATAAAAAACATCCGTATAAGATTCTGTATGTTAAGGTACTTTTGTTGCTTAAAAAGTATTTGTAGAACACAGTTAAGAATCTGTTCCGTCCCTACAAGAAAGCCAATGTACTCAAACTACCATTACATCAGTGTTTAAAAGGCAAAACATCATTGCACAATAAAGGGGGCAAGAACCACAGTATCACTGTTAAACCAGTTGCACTTAAACGACATCCAGCACAGAGCTAGCAGATTATTACTACTACTGCCGCATAAACACAGCATGCCCCATCTCCCCCAATGTTACTGCTTTCCCTTGTTGTCGGTGCAGAACTGCCCAAAGGCTAGTGCGTGTCTGTGTGGCTACTTTACATAAGCTCAACATCTTAGTGTGCATCCACTGGAAAACAAACAAACACGCAGAGAAAGGCGTCCGCAGCACAACAGCAGCTATAAAATCAAGAGACACGAAAAAGCTATACTTGTAACACATTTTTAGAAAATGTCAGCAGATGATGTGTTTTGACACCTCTGCTCCTGCTCTTCTCCTGAGTCTCCACAGCCACAGGGTTGTGGATTAGCTGCCGTATGTTCCACCCAGAGGGGTCCTTCTCACTAATCTGGCATCTATTTAATATTTGCTCACCCACAGTGGCAAGGCGGTGTGGCCTTTTCACTGCGGGACAGCCAGTGAGGCAAAATGAGAGCCTGATAGAGGGGACTGGATTCATGTGGTCCACAGGACAATATCCTCCTGACCTGGGGGGAGGGCTGGGATATGTGTGAGGTGGAGATCAAGGTTTGACCATCAATTGTGGGCAGATATAGAGACCTTTGATTGAAGTGAGAATAGCTGCCATGGTGGAGACTTGGGAAGAATTTAAAGTACAGCGAGACAGATTTTATCCTCCCCTCACCGACTGAGCTACATGGGCTTGCTCGGAGGGTTGGTACTGCTGGAGCAGGTCAGCATAAGAAAGCTCAATTTTCTTGTGAACTATTGACTGGAAACACTGTGTGCAAGGCCCAGGACAGGAAGGTTCTGCAGCAGATGATTAAAACCGCTCAGAACATCACTGGTACCCATCTACAGAGCATCAGTGACATCAGCGAAGTGAGATGTCTGCACAGAACCAAAAGGATACTGAAGGACATCACCCCACCCCAGCAACTGCCTGTCACAGAGAGATTCAGCAGTAGCTTCTTCCTTCAGGCTGTGAGACTCCTTAATTCATCATCTGCATTTAAAATCTAAAAAACTGTGTAATTCTTCTGGCCTATTAGTCTAATATATCACTTAATTTCTGTTTGAATGGAAGCATAGAGGGACTGCAAACTATACTTCATGAAACAGCTTTGTATTGTTTATTAATATTAAATCAAACTTGTATCTTGTGCCTACAATGGCCACCAAAGCATCATCTCCTTCATTTTGTTTTCACTGGACTATGAGCACTTTTACTTGTCATACTTAAAGTAAATTTAGCTGGTAAATCGCACATACTTTTTACTTCCGTGAGGATCTGAATGCAGCCCCGGCCATGGCTCAATAATGAATGGCATTTTCAAAGAAGAGGCCAGCATGAAGAGGAACGGAGTTTTAGTGATAAACTAAAAAAAGAAACAAGACATTCAAGCTTACAGTTGCATCAGTAGCCCTCCAAAACAAAACTAAGATAAACCGAAGAGGAAGTAGTGGAGAGGACATGGCTGCCATTCTGTACTTGCTATTATTCCTCTCTCTGCTCTATGTGATCTCCACAGAGCAGCGTACTGCCTCACTCACAGCACCTCATCTCAGGATGACGATGCAAAGATATGCCTAATCTTCACAAACCCACCCTTTCACAATCTGCTACTTCAAACAGACGGACTTAGACTGAGCCCAAAGTTCCTGTGGAGAATTGCATCTTAAAGGCCATGAACTTCTTTTGAAAGGCCAAGATGTCCTTGCCGACTTAGCTGGATGTAATAGTCTGAAATCAAGTCAATAAACCTCACTGAGCTATCCGACGAATGAGCTACTTGACACACACAAACACGATTTTGTGAGAGCATGTGTTTGCGGAGAGGTTAATGGCTCATCCAAAGAGGGATTGCACACCCAGATGGGCGATGACTGGCTACCCCGTGAATGCACGACGCCTCTGCCATCCAAACTCTCCTCTTTTTCAAATGTCCCACTGCCTCAGTCTCGTATTCAAGCTGCCCTCCACGTGCAAATGAGGGAAGGCCCACACATGCAAGCAGATCATTATTAGTTTTCTGTGTCAGGTCAGCGCATGAGTTTTAATCTGTGAAAGAAAAGGACCGCGCTGAATATCAAGAAAACATTATGTGCTGTGCATTTATTCATCACAGCAGCAGCTACCAGGCACGCTCAAAAGTTCGAATTTCGAGGACGTGTTAAATACTTGATATGCAATCCATACCTGTAAGCATGCTTTGCGTTAAAAAAATGTGCTATGTCTTGGTGACATATTGCCATAGCAACCATCGTTCACGTCAGTGCAGACGGAGGCGATTGGGTCAGAAAGATGTGAGAGGCTGATTTAACCCTCAGCAGAACAAGAACCAGACGAAAACACACACTGGTCACAAATACAAGCGTGAAAACACTACCTGTCAGAGTGTGCTCACGAGCAAGAGTCTAATTGGCATCATGGTGCGTGATGCCTAGCTGGAGTTTCAGAGGGAAGAGTGTCCCAGAGCTGGAAGGGAAGCAGGAATCAATAATAACACCACAATCGCTTCTGCCTGCTATCAACCTCACTTACTGCATCACTGGATTGTCACTAAGAGTAGCAGCCTCAGAGCAGCATTACAAGACTGCTACAATGATTAAAGCCCGGGGCCGCTTAAATGTTTACAACAGGGTCTCTGAAGGTCTAAGAAAATGAAAATACCTAAAGAACTACTGCTACTATTGCGGTTGTTCTGTAGGAAAATAAGATTATTTAGCAAAAAAATCAAACTATTCATTGAGCCCTTTAAGACCTAGGGTGCCTGTTAAAAATACAGTCTAAAACCGAAGGTATTATTTGAAAACATCCTATTAAACCTGAGGGTTTTCTGAAAAACTTCACAGAACTGTCAATGATCACTGAAACCTTTATTTCTCAGCCTCTGGAGCAGATAGGAAGTTCAATCAAAGACCATTTAAGAACTCAAGACTTTGCTTTGCTTTGACTGGAAATTGTTGCCTTTCCTCTTATGTTCACTGATGGATCAAAATGCATGTCTTGCGTCACGTGTCCTGAAAGTGACAACATCATCCAAAATATCCTAAACCGCATCAGTCTCTAGGTAAGAAACACGCAAACATCGCACCCAGTCCAAATTAGGTAATAGACATTTATATGTATCTATAAACTTTTCAAGTTGTTTGGCATGGGATTAATTGTAAATTCAGTTTCTCCAGATTGTAATTTTATTTTCATTAGAATTTTGTGTTTATTATATTGTTACTACTGTTTTTAATGTTATTATTGTGTATCATCTTCCTCATCTCCACATTGATTGACTACCCCTTGTCTTTTTTTTAAGTTTCTTTTTAAGTTTTTCCCCTCACACAATTTCCAGATCAAGGGAATAGGGTAAGAGTTTGTAAACTCAGATTTATGAGAGGCTTTAAACTTAAAAACAATCAGAGGTGCAGATTAGACCAGATCAGAGGTACCCCTGAATTGTACTTAAAGGTACAATATGTAAGAATCAAAAGTTGTAAATTGAGTTGAAGTGATCAATGGAATGTGAATAAATAGCAGTTCTAAATATTGTGTTGGAGAGGTTAGCATGGTAACAAGCTAGCTCTGCTCTGTTCTGGTCCAAAGCTCCTGTGCCAACAGTGTAAGCGCCAACGTTTCCGCAGCGCTCCAAACTCCCAAGTCCTGATTACTATCTGCACAGCAAACTGAGCTAACCAGCTAATGGCAGCTACAGTTAGACGCAGTTAGCGGTTACTCTGGTGATATGCTGCCCCATAGTTGTTTTCAGTAGCAATCCGACAGGTGGCCATTTCTTTCACACCACAACGTTAAGTACGGTACTTTAATAGACTAACTTACTTTTGACCATTAGAAAAGGTCAAATAATGCTTTGATCATCAAATGTAAACAAACAATCAGCCTCTTTCTCAAATACAGAAGCCTTAGAGGGATGCTACAGTTTTTCGTAGCCTTGAAGATGTCATGATAAGAGGTTCGGATGTAACCAAGGACAAGGTTCTGGGTGAAAAAACTTCATAACATATTACTTGAGCTGCTATAATTCTCTGAGAGTCTGGTAAGGCAAAGGCATGAATTTTGGGAAGAACCCAGTGTGTACACATGGCTTCTGCACATCGTAGCTCAGTCCTTGTAAGTAAGAAAAGGAAAAGAAGTGTTGAAAATGTCATCAGCGTCACTGGTGCCTAAATATAGCCCTGTGCATCTACAGCCAAGTGTTTCCTCCACAGACTGTCAAATGGCAGAATGAAGGAATAACAAGGCATATTAACAGTAAACACGCGATATGAAGAATGGCAGGTCAGAAGCTGCCGCAGCTTCGGGGCCGTAGCTCTCTGCTGTTATTATTATTATTATCATTATTGAGAGCCCTCAAGAAACAAGAGGCGTTAACCAATAAAAATGTATTGGAGGGAACAATGCTGTGGAATGACAGCATTAATATTGAAGGAGGCGCATCTTGCTCTCACCACAACCTGCATTTTAAAGCACACAGACACAAGCAGACAAAAGAGCAGACAGACATGAGTCTCCTCTAACTCCAAATTCTCACCAAGCTCCCCAGCAATCAGTAGTGGAGACACATGCTCGCTCACGCGCTCGCACAACGCTTATTGACTCTTATTCTGCTTCTCAGCACTTTGATGCCATTGCAGCCACAACCCCTGCAATGATTCTGCACCATCCCACGCAGAAATCGCTGAACAGAGAGCAGTTAAAGGGAGTCTGTGCTGTGAGCTTAGGAGACATTAAAGATGTAGAATCCTGCCACGCCTGCGCCCCCTGCCTCCATTTCCCTTTGGGATGGTTTCAAGTTCTCATTGCCTGACAAAAAAGGAGCCTGGAGGGTCCATGTAGACCCTTATAAAACCTAATTAAGGCTGGTGATACTGCACACAAAAGAGTGCCAAAAATGTATGGACGCTCAACGTGGATGTTGGGTGCTGTGGCGTAATTGCTGAAATTGTTTACAAAGTTCAAAAAGATAGATATTAGGGGTGAACGAGTTGTTTTACCAACTTAATTATCTGTACCCTTATTAGTACTATCAATAGGCAAGGTTTAAACAGGACGTGGGTGGACTAATGAGGAGTTTATAGTTCAAATTGACATGGGTTGATCAGAACTTGCTGTTTTTATTATTGTTTAAAAATCTATTTACAGAGCAGCTTCGAAATTGAGCTTCAGTTCGATGCACTCTAAAAAGTGTGACTGGGCTAAATTAATATTTACAAAATAAATACTAGTAACCTTTACATGAAAAAAAAGACTGTGTGCAGTTTGGTATGCTATTGTGTTGATTTAATTAAATTTGAATGATTTATCTATTGCATTTCATGCATTTTTATTTGAATAATATCAGCTGAAAATCACTGAGTAGAATTTAATTATATTTTATCAGTAAAGTTAACAATGTCAAAAAATCAATAAATTTTATTCAACTGGTTTGAATGACGGACATTTCCGCCCAAGACATTTGCGCCACAGGGACGTTGATGTCTGCCAGTCATCGTCAAGTGCCATTTTCTCAAGGTAAGTGGCTTCAATAACAACATTTTGTAGCTACACACCCCAGCAGATGCACATTGCTTTGCATTATCGAGAGTTACCTAGCAAGTTTACATGCAAGTTTAATCAATATCACGAAGTCAGTCGGACCTTCCACCCCTCCCCCGCGTTAAGCTAGCTAGCTAACAGTCACATTGTTCTGAGAAGTGAGTATATAGTTATACACTTTGTTTTTTTGTATATACTGCACTCGAGCATTACTTTATACCTGAGTAACCGTCAAAAGCGGTACATTCACCGGCTTTACTACTTTCTTAGTGGCGGTAATTGCGGCGGTAGCAGTGGTTGTGGTTGTAGCCATAGTTGCGGGTGGCGAGGTGCGGGTGTGCGGGGGGGGGGGGACGCGGCGGCGGTATTCTCGGGAGTCTTCCGCGAGTCGCAAGAATTTGCGAATATTTAACTCTCTCAATGTGCTTATTACAGTAGTTAAAACCGGGTCGGCAGCCCGTGTCTCTCTGCTGCAGTTCCCTGAGGCTGTGAAAGTGTTCATTTCCACCTCTGGAAGCTGATTAGAGCTCAGGTGACTGACAGGTCACTGTACGTCTCTGTGAAAGATGTGCGATACACGCAGCACCCCCGAACTGTAAAATGTGTTTAGTCTGTAAATCAGCGGCCGCAACCTTTATTGCAACGTGGACAGGTTGGGAGGGGGGGCTGACCGCTTAAAGTGAACAGTGAGACTCGGGATTATTAATTAAAACTCTCCAAAGAGACTCGGTGTGAACCTGGGTTTGTTTCTCTGCGGTGAGTCAGTCCCTCATTGTCAAGCGCGACGACAGGAACAGACGGAAGTTAGTAAACCAATATCCGGTTTATAAAATAAAAACAGTAACTAAAACGGATTTTTTTCGTTCTTCGCGGCCCGGTATCAAATTACTCACGGACCGGTACCTGTCCGCGGCACTGTGATTTGGGACCCCTGACGTAAATAACATGTAAATAATACGCTAATATATGATTAACCTGCTGGAATGTGTAAGTCGTATGTTTTCTAAGCCCATGAATGAATACGATTTATACAGAGAAACAGTGAGGAGAAGAAAAAAAAAAGAAAGTAGGTAGTTGCGCTCCTGACTGTACTATACATAACACTTTACACGTTATGCGCTGAGAGTTGATTAATTATGTGTCATAAAAGCAACAACACGAAGTGCTCCCACCCGAAGGATTAGCATATTTTATGTTTGAGATTTGTGTCCTGTCGTCAACACTGAATGTTTTATTTTGAAAGGTAACCGGATGTTATATTGTTGTTTCAATACGTGACTTCATGTGTGCTGGGTGCTAAATTCAGCTAAATTGAGATAAATTTTGCCCGCAGTCTGGAGCCCTGTTGTGTTTGAAATATTAATTTATCCAAAGGACTGAAAGCTGGGTATTTCTTTCTAGGTGCATAGCGAATCTGAATACTTCAAGATCACAGGTATGCATTGCACTACTGTACAATACATGCTGTTATTCTACATTTCACATACACTATATTGTGTAAAGGTTTCTTCACTTTTTCAATACCATGTTGTTGACATTTGCTGTTTAAGCAAATTTGATACAATTTAACCTGAATTTGAAATGAAAGCAGCCTAAAATACAGAAAATGTTTTTCATAGATATGCAGTTATTTATGATGACACTTGGTTTGTACATATTTGTTGTGAGCATGAATAAATATTTAAATGTACAAGTTTGAAAAAGAACCTACACTAAAATCAAAAGGTTCTCAATATTTACTTGCCACTTCATATTATGTAATTATTCAAACTATTATTGAAGTAGGTTAATATTTATACAGTTGTACTGTATATACAAGTTAATAGGACCTTTTCTCATTACTTTAGGTTTTTGCCTATGGGATGGCAGTGTAAGATCTGCAAGTCTTTGTCTGCTACAAAAGGGAACCTACTCAAGCATTACAGACTACAGCACGCAACATTTGGTCGTGGGCAATCTCAGCCATGTCTCTATGATAGTTGCCCTTGCACATTCAAAACGCAGAGTGCGCTTCGCACCCATTTGTCTAGGTACCATGTAGTTAAGGAAAGTCTACAGCCAAATATCATCTCCACTTATAAGTGTTTAGTTTGTGATGCTAGTTGCTCTTCTGAGAAGGACTTCTTTCAGCATATTGGAAATCATCTGAAAGGCCATGAAACTGTCATTTGTGTATTTGAGGGGTGCAATTTCCGGACAAATATTTACAATACATTTCTGAAACACAAAAGCAGAAGACACCAACCTTATTCTTTGAGTGATTTTAAGCAAGCTGTGTATGAGAGACACTATAATCGGACAGCCGACCTCTCTGATATACCAGAGGCCAGTGCTGATGAGGGGACAAGTTTAGATTATGATCCCGACTGTGCATCGTACCTTGTTCTGAAAAGAATTGGCTTGCTTCTGCTGAAGCTAGAAACCATCTGTAATGCATCTGTGAAGTGCATTGATGCTTTGGTTGAAGACCTTCACTTCATTTCATCTTCTGCATCTGTAGCCATTGTTAGAAATACACTTGATTCAACATTGAAATTAAATAAATGCACTGTAGACCAGGCCATTGTAACTGACCTGGCAGAACAGCTGTGCAACTTCCATCCCATTAGTACAGCACTAGGAGCAGGTGGTCCTCTTAGTTCAGCTTTTAAGAGAAGAAGGTATTTTAAGGAGCATTTTCAATGTGTTGACCCTGTTGAATATATTCTTGATTTTCAAAAGAACAAGACCTTTCAGTATGTGCCCATTCTCAAAACTTTGCAGGAAATTGTGAAGAATAAAGACATTGCAGAGGGAATCTTATCCAGGTGTTCAAACAGCACTGGATATATTAAGTCAATTTTTGATGGCAAATTTTACAAGCAAAATCATTTTTATGCTGGAGAGGAAACAAGACTTTCAATAATCCTTTATGTAGATGATTTTGAGGTGTGTAACCCATTAGGGACTTCAAGGAAAAAACACAAAATTACAGCCATTTATTGGGTTTTGGCAAATTTGCAATCTGAGTTGCAATCTGAATTGACATCAATAAACCTAGCTTTACTTTGCAAAGTTGTTGATGTCAAACAGTTTGAATACAAAGTCATTTTGGAACCACTATTGAAAGATCTTTGCACTCTAGAACAGGAAGGGGTTTTCATTCCCAGTGCTGGAAAAAATATCAATGGAACAGTGCACTGTGTTGCAGCTGATAATCTTGGTGCACATTCAATCAGTGGACTAGTTGAAAGTTTCACAGGGCCATACACCTGTAGGTTTTGTCTTGGACATTCTTCCAAGTACCAGACACATGAAGTGCGAGGTGGAGCATTTCCACCTCGTACAAAGGAGGACCATAGTTTGCATGTACAAACTGTTAAAGAAAATCCCAGTTTAACACATTTCTTTGGTGTAAAGCGGTCCTGTCCACTGACTGACAAATTGACTCACTTTCACTTTGTCTCAGGGTACCCACCAGATGTACTTCATGACATCTTTGAGGGGATTGTTCCAAGGGAACTGGCATTGTGTATTCAGGTTTTCACTAAAAAGAAGTACTTTAATTTAACTCAGCTTAATGAGTTAATTGCATGTTTCCCCTATAAGGGATCAGACAAAACCAACAGCCCTCAGGGAATCCCTCAAAATTACACAAGTCGCAAATCTATAGGGGGAAATGCTCATGAAAACTGGGCCCTAATAAGGTTGTTGCCACTCATTATTGGTTCGCTGATACCAGAGGGTGATTCTGCTTGGCAGGTTCTTCTGACTTTAAAAGACATAGTTGAATTGGTGGTTGCCCCTGTTCATACACTTGAGACAATTGCATACCTGGACTTTAAAATATCAGAACATCGTGACAGATTTTTGGACGTTTTTCCAGAAGAGACACTGGCACCCAAGCACCATTATTTGGAACACTACCCTACACTGATCGAAGAATATGGGCCTCTGGTTGGTGTATGGACGATGCGCTTTGAAGCGAAACACAGCTTTTTTAAGCAAGTTGTGAGGCACACTAACAATTTCAGGAATGTCTTGTTGACCCTTTCAACACGACATCAGATGATGATGGCATACAACCTGCAAACAGATGGTGGAAAGCAGGCACTGTGTGTTTCTAAAATATCTGAGGTGCCTGTAAGTGTGCTGCATCCAGACATACAGGAAACCTTAAGAGATACGTCCCCACTTGTGTCTACTGTGCTGTTAGCCAAGACTGTCACCTGTTATGGAACAAGGTACAATGTTGGAATGATTCTTTCCTATGGCTCTACTGGCGGACTTCCTGACTTTGCTGAGATTATTCAGATTGCAATTTTGGACAATTGTGTGCACTTCATTGTAAAGTTACTTGCTGCCTGGTATGAAGAGCATCTAAGATCGTTTCACTTGGAGGACACTGGTAAAATGGCACTTTGGGAGCAGCAGAAACTTGGTGATGTCTACCCCTTGGCTGCATACAGTGTAGGAGGAAAACGTCTGGTTACACTCAAACGTCACATCTATTGTTCGGTTTAGGTAAATGACATTATATTGAACTTTGCATCTGTACATGCATCTTGTTATCTGTATTCTGGTCTATGTAACTGGGATTTTATTTTCTTTTGAGCAATTTCATGACAGATTCTGTAACTCAAGTGTCCCACTAATAATTATTAATTTCTTTGGTGTTGATTCCTACAAATATGTCTTAACAAGCCTATATAAATCCATTAATTAAAAAGTTAAATGATTTGGGAATATTAAATAACTTGATTTCCATACATGAATGTTTAATAACTTGACAAAATGGAATGCAAAAATACTTTTTAAAAGACACTATTTTTTTCAACTTTTAAGTCATAAAACTGAAAATGCCCTAACATATGATAGCAGCATTAATTTACATTAGACATATAACTAATAACTTACATGGCAATACACCAAAAATAGCACATTTTTTAGTGATTTTTAGTTTTGTTAGTGATTTATTGTGATGACAGAATAAGGAAATATAAAAAGTTGCTGAATTTGTTGTTTCTTTTTTCTGGTGGCACACTCTAGGCTCTTCATTGTGTTATTCACTGTATGTCGTCTAAGCATCTGCTTCTGTTTGTTGATTTTCTCATCATCAGGCTGGCAGAGATGGAGGAAAAACTGCGAGTGATCATTGACGACCGAATTGAAAAGTTGGTCCTTCCCACCTTCCAGTCCCACCGACTGTAGAGGAGCTGCAAACTATTGTGAAAGAGAACTTTGGAATTTCTGAGGAAATTCAGTTCAGTCTTCAGTATTTGGACTCAGAATTTGAAGATTACTTCACTCTGCACAAAACTGACCAAATTAAACACAAAGACACGATAAAGGTTGTCTATGCTGCCACGGTTATTCTTAACTTGCAGCAAGTTGATGAAAGTTTGATCAATTCTTTTGGTCGACAGTCAACAGACTGTGACTCAGTTGCTTATGCTGAGTCATCAGCATCAAATGCAGAGTCATCAGCATCAAATGCAGAGTCCTCTGCTGAAACATCATCTTCACACGACACTATTATCCTGCCAAGACGGAGAAGCACCACTGAACGTTGTCAGCCATGGCCAAAGCAGTTCCCCATTCCACAGTTTGCATATGAAACTGAGATGTACCTTGAAAGAGCCAGTGAAGATTACCGAAAAGATGGAAAACTTCTGACTGCCGCAAAGGTCAAAGCAGACATATTGGAGAAACTGGCTGAAACTATATATATGTATACAGCTTATCCGTCAAGTGCACAGATAAGCGATGTTGCTGAGGCACTGGTCAAGAAATATCCTTGTCTGAAGGAACCTGGCTCCTTCTCAGGTTATTATGGCTGGCAACAAAGCCTCAAATACAAGATGGCAAATTATCGCACCAAACTCAGAGGCTACGGTGTTCCTGAGGTGATGTGCAATGCCTTGAAGCGCAAGTGCCCTGCAGACCAGAAATCTGCAAAGAATGTGAAAAAGCCTCGAAAGGCAGAAGTAAACTACCTCCCACCTTACCCAGCAGGAGAGGATGAGGAAAGTCAAGAACAGGAAAGGATTCAGTTGCTAACTGAAGTAAGGAAAAGAGACAACAAAAAATTGGTCAAAGACAAGATGGCCAAAACCTTTGCACACCGAAGAAATGAAATAGTGAACCAATCACCCACCTTAGAGGACATTAAAGCCAGATGGCCAGCTCTATTTGAGGCATCTAATGTGAGTAATAAGGAAATGGTAATCAGAAACATTCCTGTGCCATTGTGAGGTGTCAACTATTTGATACAAAATATGCTAAATTACTGTCATCTCATAAATCATGTTTTCAGGTATGTCAAGATAAAATTTGGTTTTCTGGTTACATTGTTTGTTCTTTAGATCCAGGATGAGTTTCACAGAATCACAACGGTGCACCTGGAATCAAAGTTCATGTCCAAGCTGGATGAATACTCTCCCAGACTTCTGAGCCTCTTCCACTCAAAGGGCGGAACCATGGGATTGAGGTTGCAGACTATCCTTCTCAAGGTATCCTTAATTTGGCCAGATAACTTTTTTTTATTTATATTTACATTAAATCTGCAGGTGGAAATGTTAGCCTATGGCTGTCTATAAACATGTATATTGGATGAGTGCATATATTTTCAATTGCAGCAGTTTGTATACACTTCATCACATGTTCTCAAAAATGCGACCATTCCCTTAGCTCATGCAAATATATTTTCATTTTTGTACACCGATTGAAAACAATGTGCTCGTTATGCGTTTTACATTACTCTGCTCTTAAGCACCAGCTGTCATTCTTTTGGGAAATAACCTACTTTGGCAGTATTTCTATGAGTTCAAATAGAGTTAGAATGGTATCGCTCCTCTTCCTCTAATCTAAATTTGAAGGTTCAAATAGCAGCATATCTGATCATAAAACACAGAAACACGGAAGCTGCTAGTTTGTCCAAAGGTGACAAAACTCACCCACCAACTTACCTTCCAGCTCACCATAAGTTCAGATAAAATGTAAATTTCTTTTCCAGGACCAGTGAATTTCTGGAGTCATAGCTGGTTCTCTGAAAACCTCAGTTAACACAGTGTTTCATAAGATTGGTTTCTCAGACAGCACATAAAGGATCATTGACAGTGGTTTCTAAAAAAATAACACATCTAAGCCTCCTAGCATTAAAAACTGCACCATAACTTGAGTAATGTTAATTTATGTTATTTCAGGCTCCTAGCAATCCTACCATCAATATAACCAGGGACACTGTCATCAGGTGTCTGATGTTGTACCTCGGGGAATCTGCCGATCAGCTCTTTAAAGAGTATGATGTAAGTTGGAATGCATCCTCTCTATTTATTTAGGACCATCTCCTTTAGCTGTACATTCTAAAGTACAAAATGTTCTTGTTATCTTAGGATGCAGATGAAGACAGAGTGGCACAGGATCTTGCTTTACAAGACATGAAAATCTACAGCAGCCAGACTAATCCGTCAGAGGCTACAGAGGACATCGGAATCGTGATTGACGGGACAAAGGTCCTGACTGGTCTGGGTAACTTTCCAAAGGCTTGTGCCATGCTCATTGGTTTGACCTATGCAGTGGATCTTGCCTATCCCAAGGAGCTCAAGTACACTTTTGAAGCCTTTCAGAAACCCTTCCTTGAACTGGATTGTTTGAAGCTTTCCCCAAAAGTGAACAGCCTCAAGAGCAAGCTACTGGCTTAAGAATGGGTCCCTATATACATTGTGCTCAGTGCTCAGTAATCATAAGTCTTAAGTCTTGTTCAGAGATAATGTTATCCATACTAATTTAAAAAGTGTGATATTATACTTTAGACTTATAACTGGCACAAGTAACTGTCAGATGGACAGTGTTCTGCTATGTTTTTGCCTCTGATTTGTTAAATGTTAGTTGTGAGCACAAGCTATACTTATCTGACACTGAGAAAGCTACCTGTGCAACTCGCCTGCCTCAAATAGCAAGTGCCTTTGTTTTTCTCCAGAAATAATTTATGGCTCTGTTTGCAGGCCTCAAAGCTTCAATTCTGGAAAGAAAATTTGGAAATATACATATACATCTGTTTTACCTGATGTAGTTGTGTGTGTTGTGTTGGAATTGTTAAGTCTCTATAACATGGTCTACTTAAAGGCAGTGTCTGAGTTTTAGTGCTGCAGTTAATTACACGTCAGATGTGTTCATTAGAATGTGTCATACTCACTTGAAGGATTCGCTGCTGTAATTCTTGCTTGTGGCCTTAATTTGTTTTCATATCGTAAGTGTTCTGTCCCTCAATGCTGGGGCAGTGATGAGCAGAGGTCATAGGTCATTCTGCACTTAGGAGGAACATCTTTTCTTGTCAGTGTTATATCATTTCATAATAAGCCTTGATCAAAATACGTAACAGATTGCCAGGATAGATATCCCTAATGCACACGTTATTTTGTCTCTCTTTCTCTGTTTCTTTGTATTTTGGCATTTTACGCGCAAACAAAAAAACAGACAAATTTGAAAAATGTATGTGTAACCAGACTTGCGCAAATAAATGTTTACCTGCTGTTCTACTCTATGTTCATTTGTTAACTGGCCTTCAGTAAATTCTTGCAACATGAAGGCGTGATATTAAGTAGATTCAACATTAAAAAAATATGGCAACAAAGTGACAATCAATAACATTGAATAGGTTTTAAGTAATGTGGTGCCAATTCTAAGTTGATTCGAACAATTAATTTATGAAAAGATGAATAACAATTGCAGTTTAAATGTTTTGAATAAAGTAACATTGTCCAAAGTTATTAGGTGATGCAACTTATTTTATTTATTCAATCCAATTCATTCTTGTCACAATATTTAGAAAGTTAGCATCAATTTCACACATAAAATTAGTAAATATAAATCAATATAATCCAGATAATTAGTAAATGTAAATTAATTCCACCAAGTTAATTGGTAAATGTAAATCACTTTTACACAAATATTTAGTACATCTAAATTACTAACAATCTGATACCTAGTAAATATTAATCAGTTTCACCTGTAAAATTGATTTGGATTCACTCAATATTTGCCATATTATTAGTAAATCCAAAATATTTCAACCGATGATTTCATTATTTCGTATTTTGTATTTAATTAAATTTTTGTTTAAAATACTTAATCAAATCAATAGTTTTTAATCAAAGTTGAAGTAATTAAAATCTATTCAATTATATTAAGTGTCACTTTGTTGCCATAATTTTTTTAAGTAGACAATGGTCAAACTTTTCTGAGTGTGTTTTTGACCACAGGAGTAAGAAAATTGTTTTTAAAAAGTTTTTACAGAATCAGACCCATTTATCAGCTGGCCGATATTATCGCACAATACTGGCCTAGCACAGGTATATCAATACTGGTGTTTATGCTGTCTGGTATCAGCAGAAAAGACTTTTTTGCTTTTACAGGAAATTATGCTTTGTAGTAATTTAGAATGAACAGAATTCCCAGTAAACCTTACCGTTTTTTTGCAGAAAATTAAGTTCAATGTTAAACTGTAAAATATATGTATCCGCTACATATTTTTGTCACAGGTGTTTGGAAAGCACTTTTGAGGGTTCACTGAAAAAATATTTATACCAGCTGAAAGTTGGAATTATTTTCTCCCTAATATCAGTATTGGCCCTGACATTTGAGAATTGGTCAGGCTAGAGCGTTTTTTATCAAATTCAATGAATAAACTTCAGTCAGCTACCCAATGCAGATTTTGAAAAACGAGCACAGATACTGACGTTTCACTCCATCAATCATTGTACTGACTTTTCATTTCTTCTGAGAAGTCATTCATCCCTCATAATTATTCTTAGCCTCTTTTTATTTTCAATTTCTTCCAGTGAGGCAAAATCTTAAATTTGTCAGCTTGCAGCTTCTGACGGCAGTGTATGCTGAAGAGCTCCTTTCTGACCCCACAGATATCCATAAAGTGAGCTCATCTCAGCCTCAAACTGTGTCCAGAGATGTAACAAAAGATCAGAAGGTTTGTCTAATTCTGGATCGGCAGAAAAAAATAAAATGTTAAACAAGAGATGGATGATCTCCGATTTTTGTCCGATATGCTGATATTTTCCAACTAATTTTGGCAGAGAACTGCAGACAGCACAGAGTCTCTCCTGTAGAAGAATTACCATATTATTATGTCTAATATTACTGCTATGGCCCACAGGCAGATGCAAATATTTCTTTAAAATATTCACATTCACTGGGCAAAATAAGAAAACTACTTAGTCTAGACTACAAAGATCAACAAGGTGTGCTCATGTATAAAGCATCGTCTTAGTGGCCTGTCAAATCTGCAGAAATGTTTTAGGCCAATGGCGATATTTCATTTTGAAAGCTTTATCCACCATTACAGATGACATGCCTAACCCAAAACCAAAATATTCTTCCAAAATATTTTACTTCAAGCCCATCGTTGAAAACTAAACTTGTGCAATTACACTTCGAGGCATTGCCCTCTTTCTCTCTGTCAAAATATTACCTGTTAACCCCGTCTTGTTAAGCCCCCTCTCTGTCGCAGTATCCATCCGAAATAATTAGGAGAGGAAAGCCTATTAGCATATTGCATTACCGTGTACTATGCACAATGAGACAGGTGGGGAAGACAGGACAAAAAGGAATAAAACACAATCTCTGAACAACGCCTCAAAATAATCCTGAATAGATAATCAGATACCACAGAGAGCTTTTAAGAGGCTATACTATGTATGAGCCCAGATGGTTCTGTGAGTGTGTGTGCTGTCAGTATGCTATAGAACAAAGCCAAAAGAAACGAGTTGTTATCTGTATAACAATTCATTCTTCAAATTGGTACCTGAATTCAGCTCCGTCAGCCAGAGAAGAGAAAAAAAAAAAAAAAAAAGAGCTGAAATATAAAGCGTGATATTCAGAAATGCTGGGGTGTGAGGCAGCGAGTGGGAGGATTCCTTTACCTGACTTTGAGAGGGAAATAACTGTCTTTATAACCATGTAACATCATTTAGGATTATCATTAATAAATGGCCTGCGTGTGTGTGTTTCTGTGGGTGAGTGTTCAGTACAGACAGAACTGTGCATTGCTGCTGGTGGTGGTAGAAACGCGGTTGTTTTACAGGAGTGTCCTAATTCCCCATTCACTATCCTGCTGGTTGACTGACAGACAGCATATAGCTGATGAGCAACACACATGCAAAGACGAGAAGAAGCAACATGCTAAAAATAGAAAACTTTCTACAAACCGAGAATGAATGTAAAGGAGTATAAAACGGTATGATTCCATAATTCAGGATCCATTTTGCCATTAGCAGTGCAGAGGAAGTGACTGAGCAAGACACATTTATATTCACTGAGAGAAGCGTCTAACCAGAGCGGAGGGGCATCTCAGTTGTTGTTTACACGGTGGGTACACCTGAAAATCAGCGCAGTTCCACTGGCTAACCCCTAATCAGGCCATTGCTTGAAATATAGATGCTGTGGACAAGCGAAGCAAATACTTTATATTTAATTCAACAAATAATAACATCAAAGAAGGCGGAAAAAAGTGGCTGGTGAATAAAGCATGAGCAGAACGGAGGTGAGGAATCAACACTGGGGGAGAGCGGGGAGGTGCCACTAACTAAAGAGGTGAAAACAGACACCAAGAGGCGAGGAGTCGACGCCAGAATTTGACATCAGCACAGTGATAACGTATACTTAATTCACAACAGATATTTTTATCCGGATTTGTCAAGATCATTAAGCTTGGCATACTTTGTATTGGCAGCCAAAGGAATTTCCACTGCTTTAGTTCCGTGAGGTGAAATTAAGCTTTTAGGGCAACATTTCCAATCCACCTTTTCAGCAGCTTCCTTCTCCATCGACCAATCGAGCTACATGATGGTAGGCCCATTTAATGATCATTGATCCTCAGTCATTTGCCTAAGGTGTCCAGGTGTGAGGTCAAAGTGAGTAAATGAGTACACTGCAGAAAACTGCAGGGACAATTTGCCATCATTTACTTTTATTCAGACCACCTGGGTGCGTATCAGTCCGTTTATCTTCATAGATGCACTCCACGCGAGCATTTAAGTTCCCCAAGCAGAACTACAGAGTCTCCAGGAGCAATCTTTCCCGAGACTCCAGAAAGCTCCATACTGCTGTTTAGGAACAAACTCCTTCACCTGCTGCACAAAAAAAACACAAAAAAACCCATATACCTAAAACTGTGTGGGTTCATATGCCGGGATTAGTAATTCATGCTGAGCTCTAAGCAATATTCATGTTGTTTATGATTGCGACAGTGGAAAACTGCTTGGACTTTATTTCTAGACAGTAAATTTAAAACTTCAAAAAAAAAAAAAAATGTTTTGTATGTGTTTATGAGCTGAAATTGTGACAGCACTGCTTATTATTCCTTCTACTCTAAATAGAACATCATTCCTCTATACACACAATGTAATCAACCTAACAGCACAACGATTGAACACAACCAAGATATTCTATGGGGCTTTACAGATGCATTTTAATTGTTGTGGGACCTGCAAGGCAAACTGTGAGTTTGGAGTGAAATCTGATAAAATGATAATGCTTTTATGACTCTATAAGCTTGATTCAGATAAATGGATTACCAAACGGACGGGAGCTATCCGTTTCTCATCTTCTTTCTCCCAACAGGAACTGTTGGGAGTTTTGTTTGACGCAGACACCAAAATAACAGCCCAGTGATTGTTTGCTTTCATTGTTTGGATCTCGAGAAAGGTGCTTTTGACAAATCCTATGATATAGTGTGACAGCTACTTCTTTATCTGCTCATATTTCCGTCTTTCACCATGGGCTTTTTAGACGGGAAATGACACGATCCCGAGCATCCTGTGCCAATACCCACTCACTCACTTGCTGTCATTTAGATTGACATGAATACACAGCTGCTGAGCTGAATTACCAAGATCTCACATTCAGCCGAAACCACAAATCCATTGATACCCTGTGATCATTGACAGCACGTTCAAAACATCAGGATTAAACACAGTGAACAACTATCAACTACTTCAGATCTTCTAAGCCACAATTTTACCTCCCTGTGTGTGTGAGTGTGTAGCTTAAGTGTTGTGTGGGGAAGAGATAAGGCAAGGTAAGCTGGTGTGGAGATGGCGCTATTGGGCCAGAGAAAAGCATTGAAGTGAAAAAGGGCAGTTATGCAGTTAACCTGCTGTCTGATAAGTGAGGCACTGTGGAGGCCAGGAGTCGTATAGAGCCTCAGTGAAAGCACTTTCACGCTGAAGGCTGGGCACACCGCCAGACACTAAGCCCACCTCACCAGTCTGGCCTCCCAAGTGTCGCTGGCAGCACCGGTTTGCATAATTTGACTGAGGATTTCAAGGCTTAAAGCTGCACTAATCAAAGTTTTATATGAGTCGCTCATAGTGACAGGAAATACTGCCCAACTCTGTTGTGTGGTGATCCAGTCAGGTAGTAATTCCTGGTGATACCGTGCATTTTAGCGTGGTTTAGCAAACAATTTTGGTCCATTCCACGTGCAGGATTAAAAAAGCTCTGCAGTACGGGACCTTCAGAGTGCCAAACGAACCGTACAATTATCAGCTAGCTCGTGAATATAGTGGAGTATGAAGCAGCCAAAGAATTAGTTTTCTTTCCCCCTTAGGAGGTATTGAAGATGAAAGCAGAGTTTGAAAAATGTGAATATTGGACATTTTACAGGTGGCCAGAAACATGACTTCAAATTAATGCAATGGCATTAATAATTTTGTGTTGTTGTTTTTTTTTTTTTTAACCAAAGTCATATATTCATACTTTTTTACTATCCAAAGGTAAAAGTGTTTTAGCGTGCTTTACTGTGGCTGCGATAACAGGCAGTTAAGGGGGCTAAACAGGTACTCATAGAACTAGAGTTACATCCAGAAACTACTGTTTCCTTGCTGCTAAAGCACCACAACTTGTGCCGTCATCTGCGAGAACCGACACAAACATCTTCATCTGCTCCCACCATCCAAGGAAGTCGAACATCCATTGGATTTTTATTTTATCGTTTTTGCTCGTATTGGACACCAACAAACACGGTGTTTGTTTTTTATTTTTACCGCAAAAATAAAACAAAAACTTGAAGGTAATATCACCCCACTCGCAAGACGTGATTTTTGATACACAGTCAAACATGTAGTCATACACAAGGTTCCTTGGAAAGCCTGTGGTTTCATCATTAACGGTTGCCACATTTTTGTCTGCCGTCCAGAAGGAGCAGGAATCTGAGGGCCATGTCACCAAAGTCTGTATTTACCATTAGATATTCAACATTTTGAATGCTAACCGAGCGCTGTGTCTTCTGGATGTGTAAGCAATGTTTCCTCACACACATCTATGTTACTAATGTCTACTCGATAAAAGAATCATATCACAGCTTGTTGCAGTTCCATTTTTGTATTTGTTCAAAGATTAGCATACATTTTGCATAAAAATCTGAATTTACAGTATACATGGGGTGCAAAGGTATGTCACACACACACAGACACACAAGTGTTTCCCTCACTACGAAGTCCCTCATTCTACAAACCTACTCAATTAATCATACATGCAGTATATAGGCACACATTTCTAGCACATTCACATACCACCCTCTAACCAAGCCTCTCACAACCATGCTCCATTATTCATTATCCTCACTCTAGCTAGTATGCATAGTGCACTTGCCACTCCACAGCTCAAACTGGATGTTAGTGTGTTATTAACCCATGTAGTGTAGGAGAGCAGCTCCTTAACAACCTGTCACAGCACTCAGGTCAACTGATGGGCTGCGACAAGCACTTCTGCCGTATTGCCAACAAGTGCGATGGAGTAAAAACTCATGCTTTTCTCTATGGTGTTATCAGCTAACTTGACAACGCGAGCTGCACGCTCAGAAGATTCACACTGACACTGGCCATGATTATGTAACGGCTCTGGAGCCTAAAAGGGAGTACTACTAAATTTTAACGTGGAGGGACGCTATGCCATGCCTTCAGACCGCTTAGTCTGTGTCAGCGCACATGTTAAGAGTTTGTCCTGACCTCTGATGTCGGCTGTTACAGTATGCAAAGTGCCGCGGAGACCAAACTGCAAAAAAGATGAGAGAGCTGGTAAACTATGATAAGTTGACCAGACAGTGTTTCCTTAAGGATTAGAATTTGTAGGTCAGGAGTGATATCACCACTGCATCCTAAATGTGTAAAAGAGGTTGTGACAAGTCTGTTTCCCGTTTAACGTCACACATCATAATGTTGCTATTATTAATTTTAACTCATTGTTTTAATGCAACCAAAGTTATTTTTTTTTCTGGCAACAGCACTCCCCGCCCACCCAAACAGCAACAAAAACATGCGTTAGTGTTTACTCAGTGGGAAGCTGACAGGGGATCGTTTGCCTCCAGAATATGAAAGAACCCACCTCAGAGAGCAGGTTAATGACTGATTTTTGTCCCAAATGTTTGACAGGGCTAAACGTGGCAGGTCCGGCCAAATATCCCTGACAAGACTGCAATTACAGTGCAAACAGGAGCCTTTACCAAACAAAATCAGTTGCTAACCTGCTCTCTGAAGTGTCTTCTTTCATTTTCCTGGAGGCATTTCTTCATCAGAAGTCATACTACGTTCATATGATGTGGTTTTTGTGCCTTTCTGGCATCTCGCATTGCTTTCAATACAGCTTTAAACAGTCTGGCACCAATTGATTTGGTGGCGTAATGACCCCTCTTTTTTTAAGGTTCCCTGGTCGATGCGCTAGCAAATTCCACTTCATGGTCGAGCTACCTGCCTTCAGGGCGGTGATATCTGAGTGTAAGACCACCAGGGCAGGTGAAAAGAAGCAGCTGCTGACTGTATAAGGAGAATAATCCACACTAAAATGGGAGACAGTGTTTAAATCCATTTTTCAACCTCATCCCACATTATTTACAATAAAACTTTTGTGTTGTCTTACAAATAAACACATTAGAGACTTTGTCATCAGTGCAAGAAATTTCATCTACCTAGTACAATAAACTCTGAATCAAGGCCAGGATGAACGTCAATTATACAGCCGAGACCTTTCAAAAATGGTCTGCCTACAACACACGGGCTATCTTTAGCATGGCTTTGATTTGCTGGCAGAGCTAAATTCAGCCAATGAACAATCAGCGGGGTCCTCAACCCCCTTTACTGTCGCGTGTTCGTCACAACACTGCAGCAGATTGAGGACTCAACGCAGTAAAGCACGACTCCGACGGCACAACGGAACCATCGCATGCTTTTGATGCATTGGGCAAATCAAACACTGCCGTTTACTGATAACACACAAAAAAGGTTCACAGAGTTAGAGAGTAACACTAATGAATTTCTGCACTCAAATGTGAACCCTCTTGCCGTTGAACAGGTTTGTGTTAAGAGAAAGAAAAGTTTGTTTCAGCCACAGAGGGTAAATGTGAGAAGACGTGATGGTACATACAACGTATTTTTCCTCCTGTGAAAAGACAAAAGCTTACAAAAACAGATGGACGGCGTGCGAGTACGCATGTGCGTGCGCTCACACACCAGCACGCGTGGAGCATTATTCATGCAGTGGGATGCCCCTAAATGAATCCATGTGTCTAAATGTCATCACTAAATGTCAATAGCTTTTTGAGGCCTGTCCTGAGGACATGGGGCCCTGCACATGGGCCGCAGGACTTCAGACGAACCTTCATTTCCTACTACTTCATCTATTCTTAATCTACGTTAAGGACCTCATCTGCTCATGTGATGAATTAAACAACAGATGAGTGACGGTCTTTTGACAAGCAGGAAGCAGAAAGGAGGACAGACATGATCACAAGATGATTGCCATCCACGGCATAAAAAGAACATAAGAAAGAGAATAGAAGAATATCCCCGTCGTACATTTTCATGTGGGAGAGGGCTACAAAATAAGTAAAAACAAACTGTAAACACTGGAGACATGCACACTGCTCAAAACATTACCCTTCTAATTTGTCAATAAAAGAGACAACATTGATACTACGTGGCTAAAGACTCCACTGGTAACAGGTTTAGTATGTCAACATTCATACTGTCCGTACCTCAATGTAGGAAGCAAGCCTGGGGTAGACCCTGTAAGGTCCCAGCACATGGGACAGAGGGGTGGTGCAGGGGAAGCTGGTGGTCACAGCGTGGCTCACTTCAGGCAGAGAAAACACCTTGAAGCCAAACTGCTCATACAGCTTCTGCAGTTCTTCGTCGGGCTTCTCTTCACCCTCAGACAGGACACTGCCCACCACGTAGCGGCATTTCTCTGCCGGCCTCTGAAGGAGGGGAAGAATGGATATATATCATACAAATACACATTTACAACGCCACTTAAAACACTTTAGTCAGTCACATCAGAGCACTACCAACGTATCAATACAATCATCAAACACATACAATAACACTCGGTGACAGGGGAGGTTAATGCTCCTTCAGCGCAAAACACAAACGCGGAAGTAAAAATAGAACTTGTTTGATTTAAACTGTTGGAGACATAGCACCGTCGAGTGGCACTGGACAGAAGGCTGCCAGCACTGGTAGACCTCCAACAGCCAGCTCACATATGTGGCAGTTCATATCGCATCTTAGCTGAGAAGCATGTTAGTCAAGGTATGGTCACGCATGTTACACCATGTACCATGCTGACATTATTAAAAGTACAATAATAAAATCTTGTTGCTAATAACCTTTTTTGCATTTTACCCAGGTTTCACAGGAAAACGAACAAATGGTTGCAACCACACATTATTTCTTCTCAACTACAAATATATGGAAATTAGGAAATGTTGATAAATCTTCACAATGTTGTGGTGTCTTAGCTGGTCGTGACAATTAATACCGAGATACTTGACCCCCCCCCCCAAAAAAAAAAACAAAATTGTAGTTTTTGCTTCAGAACAGCAACCCTGAAACATGCAGGGACTGTTTTGTTGTCTTGCCTGATGACTCTTGAGGAGAGCTGATTCAAGCCGACATAGAGGCTTGGTCTCCGTCGCTACAAAGCGTCTCTCTGCCACAATAATGTTTCTTTATGTGCCCACATGTCTGCATGCAGATGAGAGAGACACAGCGATCACAATCACTGAGCGAATTGTCAGTCAGAAGAGGATCTGACAGAGATTCTCCCACTCACATCTGTTTGCAGACATTCACACATTCAGTGGGAGCTGCTGCTGCTGCTGCTGCTGCTGAAGGACAATGCAGGCTTTTTTCCCCCCTCTTTTTTTTGCATGTTTTTGTCAGTTAACTAAAAATCACTTCAGTACACTTAGCACGTTTCTGGCCAGTTTTCTAGATCTTGCCATAACATGTTAGATGTCTAAGTAAATGTCACCCAACTTTCAGACAGGGAAGGGGCCAAATGTATTATAATCATTTATTTAGACAACTGCCAATAACAATGGCACATTGTTGTAAGATATTATGAACAGATTATTCACGGAGTAATAATCTAATAGGCCTCAGGAAACTAGTGACATCACAGTTTTCCATTAATTTCTGCACAGTATGACAACATTTTCTGCATAAATTATGGTCAAGATCAGAGTCCTGATCAAAGCGGCTGTAAATGACGATACCACATTATTTTTTTTCTCCTAAGATTGTTCTGCCTAGTCCCACCCTGCAATGCTGTGATTGGCTGTGAGTGACAGACCACTTATTTAGAGTAAAAAATAAATGGAGCGATATGATACTATACAATACAATACGATATGATATGATACGAAACGATACAATACAACTTAATTGTCATTTTATAATAAATCATTAAAATAAATGTTTTATTGCAAGTAAAAAATAAACAAATCTTAAGTGATAACTTAAGGGTATTTATCAAATGAGCAACTAAATAAATGCAGAAAGCAATGAAAAAAAAAATTATATATATATATATATATATATATATATATATATATATATATATATATATATATATATATATATATATATAAATTGAAAAAAGAATTAATAATTAATTCCTACATTTATTTTGGTGCATTCAATGGCATATTTGTTTATCTATACATTTTTGATTTTAGCAGTTGCAGTCATAATAACGAGTAACGTCATGTTAACACAAACAATCTTTTAGGACATTTCAAGCAATTTCTTTAATTGATTGTCGGCCGCCTTAACAATTAATTATCTGTTACCTGGAGGTTTTGATGATGCTCTTTGATGTACTTCTACCCGTCTCTGATTGTCGGTTAAAATATTTTAATCAGTTCAAGTCTTAACAGTGATTAATCAATTTATAATTATCATTAGCATCCCTATTCCCAATTGATGATTGAAAATGCAAGGTGATTTTGATTCTGCACTGAGAACTGGGAACCAGAGCGTGTCTGAACAGCATGATTAATAGCATCATTGGTAGAAGAAGAAAAAAAAAAAGTATATGTGTATGTAATTGGATAAAACACACAAAAACCCTGGCCTGGTCCTTTAAGACTTGCTGCTGGTTTGTGCTCTGTGACAGTGGCGGTCTGTGAAGGGCTGGCACCGAGGGGGCACAGATGGAAGCCAGCAACACTCATCTTCATGTCCCTGGCATCTTTGCATAATTAACACATCTAAACGCCACAACCCTCTCTTCTTTTCCATCTCATTTCTCACATTCAGAGATATTTTTGTGCGGCCTGCATTGCGCGGCTACACACTGTTCCTGCTGTCCTACTTTGTTCATACAGCAGCTTTTGTGGCGTAATTCAGCGCGGTTGGCTGCCGGTGAGATCCCCCCCGGCTGAGATAGGTCTATTTGATCATCCCACCCCTAACCCTCATGGCCTCTTAATGTCTGTGTCGTGTTGGTAATAATAATGACTGACAGTGCCTGTTCTGTGTGAGCAGATAATCTTTGCTGTCACCTGACAGAGACCCTTGCCACCATGTTGAACAGTGAGTCAGAGAACACAGATCCCCTGCTTCTGACAGGGATTTATTCATTCAAGGCAACATGAGATGTAATAGATTTACTGACAATGAAGCAGTGAGTCACTGCAAAAACAGTCTTTCGCAACGGCCGTGGAAGTAAAGTAGACAGTTCTATTTTAAACCCCGGTAACATATAGCCTATTGACGAGATCACATGTTAAAATGAGTTTGTGGAGTCAGAAACCATATCAACATCACCAACTTGATCACCTGACTTATTCTTTTGCGAATAACCATCAACTAGCAAAACAAATAACATTCCATCTGCCTCAGTTATACCCCTACCTTTAATGCTAATTAGTAAATGTTAGCATGCTCTTGCGTTAAACTAAAATGGTGGACATCACCAACCTGCAACACATCACTGCTTTACATTACTTTGAGAGAATGTTAGCATGATGACATAAGTGTTTTGCTAAAAGTATTGCTGTACAGCCTTACACATATAACAGCATGGCAGTAGATATGAGTAAACTCTTTTTAAAATATTGCAATGACTACATGACTTGCAATAAATACCCACATTTGCTCTTTTATCCTTCAACAACTGTCACACTAGCTAACCTCACAACCGCCACCGAAGTGACAGTTAATCTGAGGGTATCTGACCGTTAGCAGGGGCTTCATCTTAATCATTTATGTATTTATTTATTTATTTATTCAATGTTTGTTTGTATTGAGACAGGGGCGGCCCTGCGATGAGCTGGCGACTTATCCAGGGAGTACCCTGCCCTCGCCCTGAGACAAGGCTGGGATTGGCTCCAGCAGCAACACCCCGCAACCCCATGGAAAGGGATAAGCGGTTCGGACAATGACATGACATGACTCTGTATTGAGACAAGTATCTAACCCTAACCTTAACCCTAACCCTCATGTAAACTGATACCACACATCAGAGCATTAATAGCCAAAGCTCATTTGCAATGCTTGTCCCTGAAAGGGCCTTTAAATACATCAAATTCAACAACAAATACACAACAGACAACAATCACTCAGCAATCCAGCAATACATACAGGAAGAATATAAAACACTATCTGTAATACAGTGCTGTATAATAAAACACCATAAAACAAAAAGCACCAGATCATTCATGACTACACGACTGATCCCTCTTCAAACATTGCTTCAGTTTGAGTTTAAAGTGATCCCCCTCAGGATCCAGTGTGAGGTCTGTTTGGTCGACTGCTGTGAATGTCTGAACCATCCACCCAGGGCTCCAGCTGATGGCTCAAAGGTTCACATACTAAGTGTGAATGCATGGTGTGTGTAAATAAAATGGTTTTCTCATTCATCCTGTTTCAGGCAGTCTTTTGTGTCTGTCACGCACCTTTATATCGCATCGATTATTAAAAACTACAATTTATCCATCACCATTAAAGCGGACATCTGTATTCACCATATGTTAAATGTGTGCATATAAAAATAATCCATCCATCCATTATCTGAACCTGCCTATCATTTTCAGGGTCACAGGGGGTCTGGAGCTGGACCCATATAAGTCGACATTGCAAAATATGTTTGTCCATCATCATGTAATAAATCAAAACATTTTATACAGGTAAAAAAAACTGTTTTTGATCACATTTAGCTTATTATCATTCATTTGGACACTATCTTTAAGAGTAAAACAATATACCTTCTTTACTATATATAGACTAAATCACCCTTCCCTTCATGCTATACTAATGCAATTGTTTCTCTGCCTTTTGTTAACAAATTCATTGTGCACTGTACATCCTCATCTAAAAGGATTTGTGTGCAGCAGTTGCTCTGCATCGCTCTCTCTCCTACATGAAGGCATCAAACGTATGGGCTGTCAACAAGCCTGCTGCACAGAGCTACTCCCTGTCAACACTGGTGGTCTATGATAAGAAGCAACAATAACCATCCAAACACAGAGGGGATAACAACTGTCCTCCCACGGCCTTGTTTCTGTATCTTACCATCTCGCTATCTCTCATGCTCTCTGCACTGATAGACTACAGTCTGTTAGCCAAACCAGTAGTTCACTAATGATATCATTCAGGGCTCCAGCTATCATTCACATCCCACACAGTGGCAAGAACAAACAGCAGCCCTGACTGCATCTCATCTCTGTTTCCCTCCAGATAACACACCCCTGAGACTGCAGGCAATTAGGAAAGAGAGGAACACCACTCCATGTACTTGACTTGTCTCGTCTTCCCCACCGAAGTTGTTTTGTGTGTGTCTGAAATTCTAACGCCGCAAGAGGTAGAAATTCTCAGATGCTGTCCGTGCTGCGCAGCGGTGCTCTTAAAGTCAGCTGCTGCCAAAGCTGTGTATTTGGAAGACAGCGTGCGATTCCATTCCTCACTGGTCGCTAAGGAAAGCCGGCTGTGGCTTTTGATTGGCCGGAGTTGAGTGGCAGAGAGTCAGATAATGGGGAGGACTGTGGAGCGTTTACCTCTGAAACTGAACACTGACATGTTGCGATTCTGTAGCAAGCTGCAGAAAGCCAATTCAGTTTGCAGTGACTTGTAAAAATTTCAAAGCACATGGCAGAATTTACAGAAATGTCTCGTTTCATCTCAATGTCTCTGTTGGTTTCATGCAAACATTCACTCCCTGCACTTCACTATGCTAAGTGAGCTTGTTAAAATGGGGGGAGAAAAAAGGCACATAAAGCCAACTTTGGTAGAGCTTGTGGCCCACGGGACTCTAAGATGGCTTTCCTGCACAAATGGTGCCATTCTCATCTCTACCTGATTCCCCTAAGCCATGTCTCCAAGGACCTGTTGGGAGAGAAAGTAATTTCAAAAGCAATTCTTTGCTTGAGGCTACAAGGGCCTTTTTTTGATGGATGAAGGCTCTCCAACAATAAAAAGGTACAGCTGACAGAGGTAATTCTTTATTAGCAGGCACGTAATGAGGATTTACTCTCTTCATCTTTGCTCCTCTTGGCCCTGAATCTCTTCCCCTCCTGGCTATCACCACCTGGGATGTGACATTGCTTGGAGCGCTGGCCCCATTTACAGTTGGTCATTTCTGAAGTGTGAGCAGGTCAGGGAGGACAGGGGTTGACAAGCAGGCAGCCACCACTCCGCCTTGCTGTGACTTAAAGACAGAGATCGTAATGAGCGTAGCATACTCTGCCTGCCTGACCAAGGTCCATTACAACACTCGTTAAAACACAACTGCCAAGCGAGCGAGGAGCAAAAAGCAAAGCTAAATTAGCAGAGTGGGAGTGATTAACATTGAAAGAGCGTAACGTCAGCTCACTCTTTAAATGAACCATATAAACCATGCAAAGACAACATAGTCGCACTGCTATGAGGGAGAAAACAAGGATATTCTCTGCCTCTTGAAGTGCGCAATCCAACAACTTAAATGTGCCAGTGAAATTTTTTAAAAATTGCAAAAATGTTGAGCTTGAGAGCAAAACATCAAACTAACCCTAACCCTAACCCCCAACATTTTATCTTGGTGTTACGAGAAAACTGAGGAGATACCTCCGTTTTCTTGTAATAATGAGTTCACTATATCACTATCTATCTGTTTTCTTGAGATCACAAGTAATTTGTGTCATTATCACAGAGTAACACATTTTTTTCAGTTACTGAGTTATGATATCTAGGATAGCGAGATAAATAAACACAGAGTTTGTAAAGAGCTCATAACAGCCCATCAAAAATCCTTTGAATCTAAAGTCCAATCATGATCACAACAATACACATCACTGCCTTTGCTGAGGAGCTCTCTCATCAAGTACACAGTACAATTTTATTTCTATATCAGAAGTACCAAGACAGGTGGCGTTCGGGGTGCTTCCATGAACAAGCAGAGGACCTGACACATGTGGAGCAAGAAGAACAGAGGACTACGGGATAAGCAATCTCCCAACAAGATGCTGTCTTTCGCCTCAGCATGCCAGGGCGCCTAACCTCTCTGGAGCTGTCTGAGCTGATTGGAAGCCACTTGCCCTCCTGCAGGCGGACGAGGCAGCAGAGACACAGTCACCAGGAAGCAAATTGAAACTAATAGGGCTGCGCAGCACTGGGACAACAGGTATGCTGTGATGGGTGGTTTGCAGTGGAATTAATGGAGCAGTAATTGCATATTATTGTAAAATGGCGGGTCCAGCAGTGGGGATCACATCATTTTTCCTCAGCGCAGATGAGTGATACTGTCTAACACTCGGACTGATTCATGTTCCACCCAAAACACAATTCAGAGTCCAAGCACTGCCACAAATGGGCTTGGACACACCCTAAACGCACCAACGCTTTGCTCTTTAGACTGCCTAAATAGGGCCTATCAAGTCACATCATATCTAAAATCTAAGACGATAGTTCGTCTCATAACGATATAATATTGACATATTGACCAGCCCTGCAGTTAAAGCAAACTCATGAAGCAGGACCATTTTACAATTTGGGCACAAAGAAAAACCAACCGTCATTCCAACTGATATAATATTAAGCAACTTGAAGATGGCAAATTAAAATGTATCAAATTACAAAGATCAACATGTTCTTCTATGGAAGGTGGGGACCCTCAAGCACCCAAATCAGATTATTCATCCTCTGTAGTGACGAGGCGTGAGGCCCAATGCCCCCTCGAGTCAGAAGCCAATGGAAATCTTTTTTTTTTTTTTCTGACTCTCTCTCTCTCTCACTCTCTCTTTCACCAAGCAGCTCGGTGCCTTTAGGCTGTTCTCAGACTTAGCTGGTAATTACACATGGCATCCTGGGAGTTCTGGCATGTATAATTACTGGCGAGGATAAGCAGCCTGCTTGAGGGAGGCAGGACACAGTTTTCCTTCGCCACAGTTGTTGAGCTGGTTCACCGCTCCTTCGCCAGCTGGACACAGTGTGGCACTCCTCCAGCCAGATGTCACAGAGCAGGGAGATAATCTTGTCCAATAGGACATATGAATCAATTCCTGCCTCCTCCCTGCATAGGCTCACTTCCCTCTCTACAAATCTTCAACTCTCCTTCTCCACCTCCTTGCTCTGCGAAAGCTGCTCTGATAAATATTCGTCTGTGTAATCCAATATCCTGCGCATCATAAGACATGGTGAAGAGCCAATACATGTCACAGAATTGATGGTGCAGAAGATTTAAAGGCATTCTTCACCATCTTGTTTCACTGACTAATCGTAACATGTCAGCTTGCAGAGTAATGTCTTTCTCTTGCTGCACAGTTTGTGGAATCAGATCAAAACAGCATTCTAAAAAGACACTTACAACCGTTTCAGGATTAAAGAGCAGCCCTCTGTTTAATTTACTTCTGCCTTATGCCCTTAAAAAATGTCTTTTATCAAAAATGAGACAAAATACCTCCTGTAAAGTATGATCAACATCTTTAAATTACACAAATCCACAGTTTAATGACACAGTTTTTAAAGGTTTTGAGTGTGACACCAGTAGTTATCAGTGTAAAAACACAAACCAATACAGTCGTTTTACATTTTCTGGTTGAGAAGCATTAACACATCAGTTTGGTGTGAATATGTGCCATGTTACTGATAAATGTCTGTTATTATTATCATTGTCTGTTATTCCATTCAGCGGACAAGGTTTTGAAAATAGCAACATAGTTAGCTACAGACTCAACAGACTCAAACCACCACCATCACAGCGTCGTACCGCTGAGCTGCAGGATGAGTGGGAAGAGACGCTCTGGTGCTTAAGTTTCAATCAGCTACATTACTGCACTGACATGCTTCAGCTGGCGTGTCTGACATGATAGCTTTCAGGGACAGCACAAGCTTATATTAGAGATATTCTGAAAAGGGGAAATGATTGGATGTCGATGTATTTCGCAAACTAACTTAACATCTTAATTCTGACACCTCCTGCCTCAAAGCAGCAAGCTTTGGTGGATAAACACCACATTGTAATAGTTTGTTGGCCGATTAATCAGTGCTAAACTGAAATTCATGCACATAGGAAGAACATTTATTGGCAGATTACCGAGGCAGAAAATATTCAATCAGATTTAGAAGTAAGCAAATTTTGAGATAACATAATTATGCTGCTATTTAAAGGAAGCAACATTCAAAATGTAGACTTAAATATAATTATGCAGCATTTCTTAATTTTATCACATTTTAAACCGAGAGTGACAAAGAATGAGAATACGGTGGAAAGCTGTAAATCAGTTAAATTATGTACAGTATTTTGCTGTAATTTTACAGAGACTGTTTCTTCTGGACATGTTATTGTTTTTTTCACAGTGTGGTTTTGCACACTCTCATTCACAACAGACATCCACATAAATATTAATGGTGGGCTTTTACGATATGGAGAGCCAGCATGTCCAATGCTTGCATAATATTGACTTGTAGACCTGTGGGACGAGACTCCAGAGCATCGGCGTATTTATTTCTGATTTTATATCCACCTTTAAAAAGCAGCAACTCCTTGCCAGAAGCCCCCCCTTTCATGTTGTTGCTGTCGACCGACAGACAAGCGGCAGTAAAATGCTAATAAATTTGACTGGGAGTACGCCGATGCGCACTGCTCTGATCTGAAATTCCGATTGATGAATTGGAGCACTGCGAGACTCTCAAGGTGAGTCAGACTCCTACCAATTTAGACCCCCCTTCCGAGGCAGTCCCACGGCTCGCCTCATCTCTCACTGATGCTCCCATATATGTCCACACATGACATTTCATTTTCTCCTGCTTGTCATGGGGAGCCGTGAGTGTGTTCGCTTCAGAAGCTAAAACAAAGTGGGGAATTCAGTGGATCAGAGGGATGAACCAAAGAGCTGCATATGTCTACCAACTTCTACCAAGTATGGGCGGACACTGATCATATCTCCCGCAGACTAGAGCTGCATCGATTAGTTCACGAGTTGACTGAAAGAAAAACAGTCAGTTATTCTGATAATGAATGAACTGTTTCAGTCATTTTCCAAGCAAACGTCAAAACATTAGCTTGTCCAGCTTCATGACTGTAAGGATTTTCTGCTTTTCTATGTCATTCATGAAAAACAGTCTGTGGGTTCTGGACTGCTCAATGGACAAAAGAAGCAGCTCTTATTTTTTCTTTTTTTTTAAAAACATATTTCATAGACAAAACGATTAAACCATAATCGTAAAAATAATCTTTAGTTGCAGCCCCACTGTACTGTAGACAGTGTAATGGCTAAATAAATTGTACATCCATAATTTTTTTATGAGCTACTAATTCTACTGAGATAATTAAGTGGCATTTATCTTCGCCTTTCTTACTCTCTGGTAGTTATATCCTGACATACAACACCAGCATCTGAGTATTCACTGCTGCCCACTCTCATTAATGACTTTTACTCTGGAGGTTCCTTGCAGACAGGCAGCCTGCAGGTGGATTTTTACTCCTTGCCATTTCCAACACAACAGAGACCCAGAGCCAAGGAATTCAATGATTTACTTTGTACTTTATCCAGTCTGGGATTTGTTCAGCACTCGTGTCAAAGCTCCATTACAGCAGAGCCTGAGGCAACTCTGCCTCGAGTTGTTTTGTTGAGTTTTAAGTGTAACCTCCAATGCTGTGGGTCACCGTCCAGCTGAGTTGACCCCTGTGAGGCAAACCGCTAAACTGTTCAATCCCTCCGGCCTTTCAGATAATAAGTGACGGCAATTATGAGCGTACATGCAAACACGTGCATGCATGAGTGGACGTACGCAAGCTCGAGGCATCGAGAAGAGCAGCCTGATTTAGTGCTAATTGGTGTTGCCTGGAGCGTCTCAGCCGAGTGAGGTGAGGATGTCAGCCAGCCACCTTTACCAGTTTAGACCAGTGAAATCAAACAGTCCACAAAGAGCTGCCTGGCTTGATATATAACAGCAGATAAGTCACTGTAACAGAAGCCTGCTCTTTCCATATTCAGCGATCAATTCGATCCGTCGGCGTAGTTGGTTTTGAAGGACACACGGAACCTGCTGGTTTTCATCGCAGTCATTAAATAAAGACCATATTACAACTCGGATGCGCGGTGAATGCAAATGACCGCAATTTGTTGAAAAACCAGCTCTACTCTGAATCCAGGAATGAAAAGCACTGGTGTAGTGTCACAGTGACCAATTACCACACAGCCACTTGAGCAGGTTTGAAAATGTATTGTAATATAATGAAATTCAATTTTGACTGAATGAATTATAAGAGGCTGACTCGCACTGCTTAGGCCACGGTGATAAATTAAACATGAAGATCAGCGTGGTTTTGAGGATGTGCCCGCCTCCAAGAAAACTCAATTTCAATGCCAAGACTGCCATCTAGTGGCTGTAGTGTGCGGCAAGCAAACAGTCCAATAACATCCAGTGTATGGTTTCCAGCTTGCTTGTGTGCTAATGAATGAAAAATATCACCTCATTAAATAATCCAATGCAACACATTTAGATGTTCCTCAAAAACTTCAGAAGCCGTGTTAGTGGTATATGAGCCCATCTGTGTTAGTGTTTGTGTTCAAAAATGGCAAACTGAGTGGAAACCTTGTGAAGGGGACTCTTGTCTGTCAGTGAGAACTTTTGTTGACAACATGAAAGCAAGACAGCATTAATTAATCAGTCATTTTCTATAAATTCCGCTCCGCTAGAACGACAAGGGATGCGGAAAAATACATCTACACGTTTTTTCAAAAACTCAAATATTGATTTTTCAGTGTTGATTTTTCCTCAAAGGAGTCGTGACAGGAATAACAGGATTTTTTTTTTTTTTTTTTTTTATTTTGAACTGGGGATTTGACTGGGCTGTATCAATATTACACGCTTTGCTGAACACTTTGATGAGCGCATGGCAGCAAAGTGAAAAGAGCCGGCTGCTGCTTACACTGGATGAAGTGGCCACCACAAATATTGAGGTCAAGTCTCAACATTGGTTGCAAAATCCACTGTAAATTAGTCAAATAACTTAAGAGTTGACCTTCAAATATGTGTCCATATTTATTCTTTAAATACTGCATTTTATAGATCAAAACAAATGTTATTGTTAACTATCGTATGGCATCTCTCCCATTTTCAGTTTATCTTACAACCCTGATTACAAAAACATTGGCGACCGCGCCAAAGACATCAATTTAATTGAATTGTTGGGATGACAAACGGCACGGCGGAGGGGGGCTGCTAAGGACCAGACTGGTCAAGAATACCCCTTTCAAACAAATTCATGATACCATTACCTGTTACCAACGAACATGTTCCAAACAGGTTTTCATTTTTCCATTTTCCCAGTTGCCCCCAATCCAGTGTGTTGCTCGCAACAGAATAAGCATATATTTACAGGTAAAACATTACACTTACTATCCGGGTACTGTTTTTAATTGACTAAATGTCAAAAAGGATGAGTGAATTATCACATTCTACTTTACACAGCACCTCAAACTTTTTGGAATCGTGGCTGTGTGTGGTTAATGCTGAGTAAAGAGACTCTTGGCTTTTGTAAACTAAGAAGGGCAACAAATTCGCAGGTCACAAAACAAACACTGAAAACAGCAAACAGATCAAACTGCTATGATTACAGCCCTTGGTGGTTTCAGTGACAGAGGGTAATTCAAGAATTTAAAGCTTACTGTATGCCATTATCACTCCACCTCTTGCTTTAATTCAACTGAACAAGTAAAAATGTTAAGACTATGAGGATGACTGGGCTCTTATTCTCTGAGTCAGTGGACCAAGCTTTTCTTACTCGTTCCAGTTCAGGAAGTCAAAGGCTGATGGAACATTTGCAGTTTGGGGTCCTACACTTTGAATCAGTTAATTAAAACCTTTTCACGCTTAGCTCCTTTCTGTAATGTCTATTAGATTTCTACAGTCGGAGTTCCATAAATCTTTGGCTAATAGACAAAGTAGACAAAAGACGTCAGGACAGGGTCATCAATCCATGTAAAAAAGACCTTTCTGTTCCCTGCCAAGACACCTGAAAAATCCCACAATGGTCCCTTATGATCCACAAATTCTGACCAGCAGAGAAGTTTCAAAAAGTTTCAAAAGCTCGTAAACGAGCCTCCTACAGTAACTTTCCACTGGTATGAGTCACAGTCAGTCAGGGTTTCCACTAAAAGCCTTAACTTAAAAAAGGACAGCATGGTGCAGACAAACTGGCAGAGCTAAGCAGAAAGACAAACACAAAGTGCTGCCAGTGTGCCATATTCTTTCTTCCACAAAGGAGAAATTATATTTTGGCTCAGTAGCTGGGCATGACTGAATGCTGCATGTCACGGTAGAAGAGAGCAAGTTATCATATGCTTCTGTTTCTAAGGCCCGGAACTGTGGAACATTCTCCCCTTGGATCTTCCAAAAGCTAAATCCTTTTAAAAAGTAGCCAAGACCTATCTTTTAAGTCTGGCTTTTTGGTATAACTTTGCTGATATCCGGTATCTTATTGCACCTTTTGCTGTTTATTCCTATTTTTATTAATGTTTGTTTTCATCTGATCTTGTTATGTTAAGCACTTTGATCAGAGAAGAGAGAGCCAGGTGCAGAGCCAGACCTTCTGGAAGAAGAGACACCTGGAGTCCCGTCAGATTCTGCTCTGATGCAAAGATAATTACTGACATGCGGTAGATAGGAAGATTTACTCAGTGTTTACATAATAATTTGGGGGATGAAAAAGAGGATTCATCTTCAGAATTTTCTTTCAACAATTACAGTGTCAGGTTTTACACACTCCACAAAGCAATTATTCACACATCAGTGTCCAGTGGTGATGGTGGTGTCCTCTTGCTGTGTTCTATAATCTGTCCATTTTTCCCCATTTTTCCTCAAATTGTGTCTCTTGTAATCATAGTTCATGTGTAATTTTTTCCATTACAAATATTTCTTCCACAGTGCTCAACCCCTGCTCCACAGTCGGTGGTTCTGCTTTATATCATGATCTTGTTATTGCTTTTTTACTTGCCGACAACAGAACTTTAACAAGATACTCATCCACTTTTGGCATTATATCTTGTGTCAAAAGTATCACACACGATTTGGGTACCCCACCATATTTTATCCCAATATCCTATTATCTTTTGGCAAGACCGAAAAATATGCATATGGGCTACATCCATGTGTCCATATAGTCTCCAGCATGGTTGCTGGTTACATACAGATTCCTTCCTAATGTTTGGAGTTAAAAAAAATCTGACTATATTTTTCCAATTGAATGCACTCCAAAACCTAAAGCTAGTGGCCGTGCACTGTGTTTTACAAATATTAAACCATTCCTCCTCAGTTATTTGCTCCTTCAACTCTTTTTCCCATTTTTCTTTGATATAAATAGAGGAAGTCTGCATGACAACAAACCTCTGTATAGGGTTCAGATTATTAGATTAAAAGGCTTTCAAAAACACATCAATAACTTCATTGACTCTGTCAGTTTTTATCTCCTTCTCATAATAATTATTACCTGTAAGGTTTACTTTACTCTATGGACGTAACACTACACAGAGGAGAGGGAAAAAGAAAGGGAAGAACTCACATGTCTGGTAAGTGCTGAGTTCAGTGGCAAGCCCCTGAATTCAAACTCATACATACCCTCGTTGGGCACCATGGCTTGGTAATTATGTGGTCAATATACAGTAAAGTAGACCAAATGGAGGATTTCTCTGGGTTTACACATTGTTCCAAACATTTGGGACAATGTTTGTCTTGTACAACATTTTTGTTGTTTTGTTGATATTGTGATGTACAAAGAAAGAAAGAAAGAAAGAAAGAAAGAAAGAAAGAAAGGCTGTCCAACTTTTGTCTGATCCACCCAAAGCCTCTATTTTGCCATATTGTTTGTTAGATGGATTAACTCACCCCACCATAAAGCACTGAGAACTCAAATGTCAGCACATCTTACACAATAAAAGCTAATCAAAGAGCAAACCATGCTGCACAGTGAAATTTGTTGTTAAGTCATGGAATGAGCCATGAATGGCCGTGAATGCCTAGGAGAGATGTTATCATACTGCACACCATATGTGTGTGTGTACTCTTCCTCTATCAGCTGGGAACTCGATAAACATTCTCGTCTAACAAGCAGCTGTTGTGCAGACATCTCTTGTTGACTAAAAACACAACTCGTGATGAACAGCGGAATAAAGCCACAGATCTCTCTAGATAAAAAAAAAATGACCTATTTATATAAACTTTGGTTTTGAATGAGGATCAGGGTGACAAAAGGGGTTCAGCTGCTTCTAGCAGCTGGATTGTGACTGTAATTTCAAATCCATTTAAACTAGATCATAAAGTGTACTATTACAGACATGTAGCAGCTGTCTTCAGACACACGTGAAGAGGCTGAGCTTGCCCCTCTTCTAGTCTGGTTACCACCTTTGAGTCAGAGGCAGACAAATGCTGAAGCTCCCTGGAACCACAGACGAGAGGGGAAAAAAGTATCAACAGTGCAACGTGGCATTGAACAGCTGACTGGTTTCATCATTCAGGCTCAGTTCCTTCAAAAGGCTGCTTGTACTTTTAACCCCTTAAGCCATGCATGCTGAATTACACCAAATTACATAGTTAGAGAGTGCATTACACGTGTCATATATCCAAGACTGTAGCTATATACACAATTACTATAAAAACTTCCAGAGATTCTAAAACAAAAAAATAATTCAGAACCAAATGACGAATTGCGGAAATTGTCATTTTTGTCTAAAGGTGCGATATGCAAGAACTGACCACTTGTTGAAACAAGGTCACTCCAAACAAATAGGGTGCAGTGTATCGCCAGATTAACCGGTAACTGCTAGCTAACGACTAGCTGTAGCTGCCGTTAGCTAAATGGCTCATTTAGCCGTGGTTCAAGACAGCCCGCAGTCCTGACTCAGAGCTGGAAGTGTTGGTTTTTTCGCATGCTAACTTTGGTAGATATCCCTGCAACACAATACATAGATGTTATGTTGCTGAATGTTTTAGGTACTTGTTGAATATTTCAAACCAAAATTTTTACATATGGCACCTTTAAAGCAAAAATCCAAAACATCTGCTGGTTTTAGCTTCTCAAATGTCAGCTTTTCTTTGTCATATACAACAGCGTGACATATTGTTGGCCAGGGCTATAAAATGTCACACACTGTAAATATTTCCATTACATTTATTTACCAACATTGCTTTTTTTTGTCCAATCCAATTTGCATTATACTGTCATATCTCCATGGGCCTTATAACACTGACTGTTGCTGGGTGTACCACACACAATCACAACTCATAAGATATTGAAATGGTTTAAATCTAAGCTTCAGCATCAGCCCCTGTGTGTGACCTTTACGACTGTGTCCAGGTTAAACAGAGCATATCTGACTAACTGTTACATCTTATCAGGATACAAAGTGCACTGGGGGTTTGTGGTTATGTCATGAGGTCAAGTGTAAACAAAGACTCGGTGCTGTGCAATTACACTAACAGGTGTTGAGTCCCGGAGTCTCACCTGCTTGGGGTCATCGTAGAAGACACCAATGGAGCTCAGCTTTGGCCCGATGCTGCAGCTCTCTGTGTAGGCTGCACCGCAGTCCTTGTATGATCCCTCTTTGAATTTATAAGCAATGGTAACATTTCTGACAGGGGGTGGCCCAGTCTTTATAATCACGTCAGACAGTAGTCCCGAGTACAGCAGGAAGCCCCCGATGGTCACCATCAAACACACCAGGAGCACGACAGCCAGGAGCAGCAGAATTAAATCAGACATTGTTTCTCAAAGCGGTTCAGCTACAGTCAATGCAATACTACCAAAAACCTGCCGAGCCTAAACGTCCTCCCTCCGTGACACACGCACCGAGACTCTGCTCCAGCAGATCCAAACGACACCAGAGCAACGTGTCTGCGCAAGAGAGGATGTTAACCGTGTTTTTCAGAGGCGCAATTGCTGACACGAAGGAGGAAACACTCGTTCAAGTTGACAGTGGGGACAGTTTGTTTATGGGTATTTCCCCAAACAGTTGAACATGCTTCCTGTATAGACCACTCTCGGCGTCAGAGGAGGGAGGAGTCAGCATATTTTCTTAAAGGACTATTTCATTAAATTTCATTACAACATCGAAATAGCAACTTGACATAAAACAGACACTAATAAATAAAAAGAATTCTCCTCTAGATCGATACAAATCTTAGTTAGTCACCATAGCATACGCGTTTATGGATAAAGGTACCCCCTCGTTTCATCACGATGGTACAGCCCAGGTGGCTGCGAGGAAAGACGAGGTAGAGCTGGGGACAAAATGAGGCGATTTCCTGTATTTTCATCAAATTATTATTATTTTATTTCCCGTACTCCGAACAATATGCGAAGGACTTATTTACAGTATATCGGTGCTGTCATATAATTTTCGGTGCTGTTTGTACCGGCTGGACAGTCAAACATTGAGGGTTTTGTTCAGACAAAGTCCCGCTGACGTCAAGTTCGTCTAACTATGGAAATTCGTTGAGGACAAAATATGAAGCGCGTCCGGGCGATTTTACTGTGTCGGCACAAATGTGTAAGCCAAAACAAGTTTTGAGAACAAGCGTCAGTGTTATGATAGCATGCCTGACTCAAATTTTACAGCTGCTTTACTGAAAAAAAGAAAAAGAAAGAAACATAGCTGATTCGACAGACAATGTTGACTAAAGTGGAGGTGAAAATGATGCTTATTGTAAATCTCTTCAACCACTTGTTAATTAGACTTTTCGGCTCACCACATAACATAAGAATACCTCCATTATGCAGCTGTTCTAGCAAACATTTTATCAAACGGTTACTTATGTATGAGTTCATTATTCATTATTCATGCTCCTTTTAGCTTTGTTTGGCTCCCCCTCCGCCAACCTGAATACATTAAATACAAAACAACAAGTTAAAAGAAGCTAAAAGGGTTCAACTGAGATGAGAGTAGAATCAAAGAAACTTCCCCAAACACATGTGGACCCAAGCCAAGAACTTGAACTGGTTAAGTTACCAGAAGGGTTGTTTTTTTTTTCCTTTTCTTTTTTTAAGACAGAAGTTTATGTGAGTCAACACATCCTCAAAAACAGGCTCATCAATTATGTGATGTAATTTACAGCATTGTTCATCAGAATGTTGCCAGTTTGATTTATTGGGATTTAGGATCATGAAAGCTGAATATTCCAAAAGGGTTGTTTTTTGTTTTGTTTTGTTTTTTAAATGAACATTTAACGTATTTTGTATATATTGCTCCCCTATGCTGTCGCATGTAACACAGTGTAATTGTTATTGCTACGAGTATAAAACCATTCTCATCAACCATTCTTTTTCTCTATGAGAAAATAAATTGAACGAGATGCTGCTGCCTCCTGAAATGGAAAGCTCTTAGTTGAGACTGAAAACGATTTAAAAGGCACAATTATTTTGGAAAGAGAAGAAGAAAAATGAAACTTCAGGCACTCATGCGTGGAGCAGGAACAAGAATTCATGAATTGGATTAAAAAGCCTTTATTCAAAAACATGGCTGCTTACAGAACAATAAATCACAGACCGGTTTTGACCTTGAGGGGCTTCATCAGGGTACAAAATGGTGGCCAAAGATTAAGCAAACAGTTTATTTTTTACTCAGTGAGGCGTGTCACCCAATCTTAATTGAGTAAATGCATGTGGTGATGTCAACGAATCCCATGTTGAAGATGAGGCGAACAATTATGTTGTGTGGTGTTGTGGTCAATAAAAGTTTAACAATAAGCCTTTAAAATGCCACATATAGACCAGAAAGCCATCAACAGCACAATGCATCATCAATATCAGCCCTTTTATTGCCCTGCAGCAACCGTTCCAATCCTCTAAAGCCCAAATACATTATTTAACAGAGAGGTGAGATGCATTCAAACTACAAATAGGAATTCTTTACAGATTACTGCAGATGACTATTTGAGTAAAGCAGTGTCTGAAACACTCATACCTGTGTGTTCCTTAGAAAAGTGTTTAAATCATCCCTCACATCCTGTTTTAACGCGTTCACAAATGAGTCTCCAGGACTTCAGAGTATCAAAGAGATTTCTCGCCTTCATTTAAAGCTCATGTTAATCATTGTTTTCCTTCTTTATGGGATTTTCCAGGAACAAAGATCTCAGTGTGAAGTGTGTGTATATTGTGGAGTCCTTTTCCCAAGCGTCAGTAGTTTTTGCTTGTTGAAAAAATAGCTTTAAAAAAGTCAGTCTTACATGCCACAGAGTTCACACTTTTAAATGATTTTTCCTTATCATTGCAAGTGTGGTCTTGAATAATGGGAGAAAAGGATGAGCTGTTAAAAAGATCAGTTTGCCACTGAGATACACCTGAGAAACATAATGGCCTCTAAATTAAAATAATAAGAATTGTATCATTTTTAATAGTTTCAGAATTAAAATGAGCAGTGTACTTGTTATAGTGTCTAAACAGTTATCTTATAAATGGATTATTTGAAATATTTTTAATACTGAATGAGAAATCACACCAAACAATCTCTTCAACAATCTGTATTTTATTTTGCTGGCAAACAAGAATCAAACATACAACACATTTTTTTCTGGAAACATACTGTGAAAACACCTAATTATTAGGCATGTTTAATCTTGAAACAGTAAAGGGAAAACCTGTACGAGTAAATTAATGTGCTAACAAAGTAACTGCCATAAGAATACAAGAATTGTGATTATTTATTTGAATTATTGATCCTTTAACCTGCACAATGAGTAGCAGTAGTCAATACATGTAGAAAGTGTTCATGTCAAGAGACACTAAAACTCTTCTGGCATTTGAAAAAATAAATTTATGGTGATCCACAGAATGTTTAAAATCAAAACCAACAGCTTATTGTTCTGTTAGTCGGAGTCTGAGTCTTCTGTACTATCTCCTGGATCCACATCGTCCTTTCCATTGACCTTCTTACTCTCCTCAGAGTCACTCTCCTCCACCTGATGGAAAGCACAAGGACATTTTGACTAACATGCAAAATTAAAAAGATGAACCCTCTTGCACAACAACAAAAAAAAAAACTTTAGAAGAAATCATACAACAAAGCGTTTTGAAGAGACATCAAATCAAAATGTTTTCCGTCTTAACTGTGCCACCTGCTAATCATTAGCATGCTGGAGAGCTCTATTGGTTATCTTATCAGCCCATTGCCCTCTACCGTCTCAACTACCTGTTAGCTGGATGGTTTGAACTTCACAGAGCAAAGGCCCACTCAGCAGAAGCACAAGCAGAGCGCTTATGCAACTGACGGAATAACTAATGAGGGCTGCTTATTCCCTCACATAAAACCTGTATTGTTGTCCACACTGCTGCTAATCTTTTCAGACACTTTACACTTACTTCCACATTACTCTACCTGATTCTCTCGTGTATTTATTTACACACGTTTAGTTTTATGAATAAGATTTGATTCAGTTAATCAAGTTCAAAACCTGATTTTTTTGAATGCCACAAAATCTTTAAAACTCACCCGGTTATTGCTTTGAAACACACCAATGTTTACTGTATTTATAGAGTAAAGTACATAGTATTGTATCAAATACTAGCGGTGGTTGTGACTTGGTATTCGCGATTTAGGAATTGACCTCGGTTTTGAGACAGATAACCTGAAAGGACTTGACTATATGTTATTAAATATTTGCATTTGCAAGTTATTAAATCTGTTATCCCTGTATCAGATGTAAACACAATGCCTTCTAAGAATCATGGAAATACAGGTACCTCATCGCCGGGCTCTTCCCGCTGCGGAGGTGACCGGTGCACCTCCTCATCATCTTCATCACTTTCTTGGGACCTCTGAGAAAGAATCTCTTCACCCTGAAGCAGACATTGTTCCATTAAGTAAATGACTCAAGTATGGACAGAGACACATACTTTTTTTTAAAGTTCAGCACTGTTTTTACCTTCAGGTTGCGATTCTTCAGGTTTCCGATCCAAAAGGCCTCCTGACAGTTGTGGAGCGTCAGCATGGCCTTCACTCTGTAAACAAACAGCTCCAGGCTCTTCTTCAAGGCTGGTACGTGGTTGGTCAGGCTTGTATCCTGACTATTCTGAGCATCAACACATTATGACACAATTCATCTTTTAGAGAGCACCTGAGGTTTAACATATACATTGCCCTGGCTCTGACTGTCTTTTCTCTGATTTAACAGGAATATTTTGTAATCCCCAGTTGGTAGATCTGGCATCAGTGCATGCAGAAAGATGTACTGTATCCAACAAAAAATACATGATGAATTAACTAGAAACTGATTGATCTGTGGATACCTTAGAGTGTCCACACATGTGATGGAGCTGGCGGGTGCTGAGCTGGAAGGTTTTTAGCAGGTTCTGGACATCATCCTTAAAAGAAAGGCACACAGTCATCTCACTGGCAACACCTTATTTTGCGTGTTTTTTCACAACACATGCTGTTTTTCTGTTCTTAGTGCCAACCCATTTTTGAACGATTTTGGGAAAGCGGAAGCTGGAAACATGCGTTTATATATGAAGCAAGTTAGGAATCAATTACTTCAAGGAAAAACAAATAATATCATCCAAGTACCATCAAAAATGTGTTTAATAAAAGATGTTCTGAGGTTCTGGGCTTATATATTGAATATATATTGAAATCTATTTCTCTAAATTACACAAAACATGTAAATAAAGAAAAGTAAATTGAATTGATTAGATCAGCACGTCATTAGCGGTCTGTCAATGTCGAGCTGCAATGAATCTCCAAGGCCATACTTACACTGGAACTGAAAAGAAGACCCAATAAATCAATCAGCTGATCAAAAGATTCCCAGCTCTTCTGGGTAATTCTTCTTTTCAGACATTTTTTCAAGCAAAACACGTCCAACATTTGCCAACTACAGTGTGTTAAATGCAAACATTTGCTGCTTTTCTTTGTCATTTATGAAAGAAAAGAAAAATCTTTGGATTTTGGAATTTGAGACAAACATTTTTCACTTTCTGAAAACATTTTATGGACTAAATCGTTAGTTGCAGTCCTAAAATGTAATATTTAGCTTAATAAGACATTTACTGGATATATTAGGTGTACCTTGTGCCTTTTGAAGCTGTTGTCCAGCAGTGGCATCGCCAACTTCAGGAAAGACTCCAGGAAAAGGCGACCGTACTGCCAATAACAACATTAATTTGAGTAAATACAAAGTGACAGCAGCTTCATCTGAATGTGAAATGTTTTTAAGCATCACAGCTAGCTCACCTTTAAGGACACATTGAGCACCAGCCTAGAATCAAACACCTGTAATAAGATATGAGTGGACAAACAGGTGAGCAGATGAAGTGATGGATTACAACAAAGATTAAGATGGGATACAAGTGTCGGCATGTTGACTTCATGAAATACCACATCATAGAGTCAGAGATGAGGACAAATCTCAAACTCAGAACATGTGCAGAGAGGAAGTTGTACTAACTGACCTTAACTAGGTTGAGCAGCATATGAAAATCTCTGACCGCCAGGCTCCATTTCAGCAGCTTCTCACGCTGAGTCTGGAAGGAGAACATGGGTCACATGTTTCTGAACAAAAATCTTTTAAAAAACAGTTAATTGAATCTTCAGGAAAAAGTAACCAAAAATTGTGCATGATACTGCACAGTCAAAAATGCACTACAGTCCAATTCACAGTTCAGAGATTGAAGATGCAGTTATTAATCAATGTTTAAGAGAATATGTTTTGGTTTTCCACTTCAATAGCTGTGTGGAAGTGTTTCGGGGCTCTCAGTGCGACACCTAGTGGCTGACCTCAGAGCTGTCACAGAGTTTGACAGCAGGAATCTTCCTTGTAGCCTTTTCCAGCTCTGCCATCAACACTTTATAGAACACCGGGAATGTCTGTCTGAATGTAAGAATAATAAAACAAAGAATTTCAGTTTTGTAAAATTATTGTTCCATTTCCAAGGGAACTAAGTAAGAAGGACTGACGGTGATGAGGATCTACCTGTTGAGCGTAGGCCAAGATGAAGAGCTCTCATCTTTTGATGCACTGAGGAGCTCAGGGATTCCCTTTCCAGTTATTTCCTCCACAGCCTTAATAACATCATCAACATGTTCCAGGTAGATGCTGCAAGAAAAAGACGAATGCTTCATGCATGAACATTTCAGTTGCTTCTTCATAATTATAACAACACGGTATGCGATGATAAATGGTGTTAAGTGGCCCTGTGCATCTGTATTGTGCCGACCATGTGTGACCGGAGAAAATGAAAAACCAAAGAGTGTAACCTAATGAGTTGCAGTCAGTATTATGTAATTGTGAGAAACGATGAAACAAAATACAGACTTGATCCATTCTGTGAGTGACTACTAATACACGAAATCTACCTGTGTGGTGTTGTGGCTGGCCTTCCAGGAGATAATGCTTGTTTGTTTGCGTGTACAGCACTGAACACACTCATTAAAGAGCAACAGGTAATTTGCTTCAGCAGTTTGCAATGCAAACAACATCACATACACAAACCACCGCAGAATTAATGTTTTTTTTTTTCAAAGATTTTTCAGAGATGAGGACCTCTTTCTATCCACAAATTTAAATCTTTTAATACCTTATAAATGATTAATTATCACACAAGCAAGAGCCCAACCACTACTGGACATTTTAATAACAAAACACATATTCAAGACTTTTTTTTTTTTTTTTTTTAAACTGTGTGATAAGCTAAATTCCATCGTCAATGTACAGTATCAGACAGGCTCTGATACAGAAATCTTGGTCCCTTTCCATCGATTCTACGTGCTAATGTGTTGGTCTTCTGTGCATGATGGTCATAAATAACAACGGTTCACACACTTTCCTAAAGATCAGTTTCAGAAACCTTTCAACAACTTCACATGCCAGGTTGAAATTTGTTTTGCCGTGTTGGGGCATTTCGTGTTTTTAAATAAAACCGCGCCGTTTGAGTTTGAGATGCAAATCAAAGAGGCTTGATAGTGTTGAGTTAGCGGCTGATCATACCGTTGCTAGATAAGCATCACCGGCAAAAACATTTTTGCATGGTACGACACATGGTGTGTGCTCTTCTCTCTCATGTTGTGTTTTTTAGTAGTTTGGGGAAGTTGAAATATTTGAAACATTTTCAACGCTAGGAGCAGAGTCACACACAGTTTTCCATGAATTACATATGATGGCTGGCAGCGCACACAGCACCGCTTCACGCTGTTTCTTCCAAGGTGTTTTTGAAGCAGCCTCGGCTGTAGCAATGAGTGTTTGATTGGAACCGTAAAGTGACGGCAGAAAACGGCAGGAGACACACATGCAGACTGCTGAACACAGAATATTTACTATCGTCAAGATATAGAAAAATATCAATAGCATCAGATTCTGTTCTTGCACTAAATATATGTCTAATTGTGTCCATTTTCAAAAACTATCAACGGTTTTGTTTTTTCCTCTCACACTCACACATCTACAAGTTTTAAGTAACATTGTTTTAGCATGCAGACACACCTTAAGACAGAGTGAAGGACTTCATTGAATTTGCTCCCTCGCTCCCTCTCGCCGCTGGCTGTCACCCACTCTTGACTCAGGAAACGTTTTGCGAGTGAAGCTAGGACGAAAAGAAAAAAAAAAAAATCAGCGTCACAGTCACATCTGAAAAGAAGAAAAGTTGATTTAAATGAGGTAACATGTCAGACTGACCGGTCTGCTCTCTGTAGGCAGCAGGGTTCCCTCCTTTCTCTGACACAGTGGACAGAAGCTGGGAGAGACACAGGGCAATGCTGAGACTTGGCACCGTGCTACGGAAGTTCAGCAGGTACTCAAAGCTGTGTCTAAACAGAACAAAAACACACACGGGATTCTGTCAGCACAGACAAAACACAGCAAAAACCAATGCAGTTGACATTATTAGAGCATTCTGGTTTTAAGATTGAAGCTACACTTTGTAGGATAAAAACAGTATTACTCTTAAACTCCATAACTCACTTTACAAGTTGTTCCAGGGTCAGTTCAGCACCACCCTCTTTTAGTCGTCCAGCGAGAACTCCTAGAGCCTTCTTCAGTAAGCTCCGCTGTCCTGGCTGGCTGAATCCAGACCTGACAAATGCACACATGCACAGACACATACCGAGGACAAAACTCAAGAGGGGCCACAGACAGTTTCAAAGGCATACAACATCTCTTCGAGTTAAAAGATTTAACTCACCAGCTGAAGGTGGTGTTCAGGACCTGCAGGAGCAGCTGGTAGCCTGATGACATCAGCTCGTGCTCATGAGCATCTGTGGCAGGTCCGTCCATCATGCCGTTGTTCTCGGACAGCAGTGTCTGGGGGGAAAAAAATCATAAATGTATACAAAAAAAAAAAAAAAAAATACAGACCTTTTTTTTTTTATTGACAATTGGAAGAAAGAGACAGTTTAAATCATAGCAGCAGATGATCTCGGTTTCAATCCAGCTGTAGTGCAAAGAAAATAACATGAGCACAACTCAAACTGTGAAACATTGCACCTTGTTGCAATGTTTTCACTTAAGCCTTGCTTAAAACCTGTAAAAGATATTTTCAAGACTTTTCTGTTTCCACTCCAAACTGAAAATGTGCATACAGACAGCTGACCGGAAACCCACCCCACCTATTGTTGGTGTTTTTACCTGAAAATGGTTGTGGCAGTTCTCCAGGTGTGAGCAGAGGGCCGGCAGTAGCTGGACACAGTAGGAGGCAACATCCTTGGAGCTCCTCTGTTGTAGATGGGAGAAGCCCACACTCTTATCAGTCCTTCCCTGCAGGGAAAACAGAAAATATTTCATTTATTGTGATAGAGGAACTTTTTTCTGCTCCCCGTTTTCCACTGTATGCCTCCACAATTTGTTTTTTGTACCTTCAAGAAAGGGGCTCTCTTTGCCGGTGCGGCTGTAAGACTGAACTCCAGTTTGCGCTGCATATCTGCTAGCAGGAAAACAAGCTCAGCAGAACCCAGCAGAACCTCCTCTCGCACCTCAAGGATGTAAGAATATTTGAGGAAAATATTTAAGTTCTTTTGTAATGATGCATGTGGTGTATAGATTTGTGTAGTAGCTTAAAAATGATCAGATTCACCCTGACAGTGTTTGAAAGTCTTGATCTTTTTTTTTATTAAATACAAAGTCATAACATATAAAAGGCCTTCTCTTTTTTATAAAAACACAAAATTTCTCATTCCTTTTCTTTACCTTGGTGTGGAGCTCAGAGTCCAGCACTGAGCGGGACAGCAGGCCACACTGCAGCATACTGAGAACCTCGGTGTCCAGCTCTCTGAAGAACGGTCTGTAGGACACCAGGCTGACACCCGGTCGGATCTCCTTTTCTTTCTCCTTCTCTGGCGGCTCCTTCAGGACAAGAGGAATCCCGTTTTTTTAAAGCTAAGTTACATTTATTATGAGACTGATGTGGGAAGTAAAAGTTTACCTGCAGACTTTTGTCCACTTCAGTTCCCTCCTCGAGCTGAGAGCTGCTCTCTGATGAATTCTTACCAGAGGCCTTCCTCTTCTTCCCCGTGCCATCTAAAGAACATAACATGCATTACTTTTCTTTTGTATTTGGTCTTATTAATGTGTAGTAAAATATCTCTCTCTAGGCATGTTTACCTTTCTTTGCCTTATTCATCGGAGCATTAGAACTAGGGATAATCCCATCTGTGCTTTCACCATCAAAGTTGGCGACAGGTGGAACATAGCCAGGTGTCGCTGAAACACACATTAAAGAAAAAAGCACATCATTCTAGAATAGTCAGTAACATTGACACCTTATGGTGTAACGGGGGAGTATTGATGGATCACCTGCCAACGCCTTCTCCAACAGCGTCTGAAGGTAGGTGATGTTCTGCAGACGAGTCATCACTTTCATCTTCATCTCAAGTTCTTTTTGTGTACAGAAGGCATTTATGACCTGACACGAAACAGGGGGAAGACGTGGCTTTAATCACGTACCTGTGACGTTGTATTAGAGCCGTTGTAGGTAAAATATACAAAATTAATGAGTTTGGATTTAACACAAATTACATTAAAAAACGTTTTAAATCAAGGAACAACATCCTTTGACTCTGCAAGGTTAGATCAACCTCATCACACCACAAATACAGGTATTATGCCTGCAGTGGATGACCTAATAATACTTTGCAATTGGATTTAGCAATAAAGCAATAAAAAAAAAGATTTTAGCCCAAATCATCATGTTTTCATTAGCATCAAGACTTTAAAAAGACATGCAGCCATGTTCCATACTGTTGCAGCCTCTCATTAACTTGTGCCTGTGGCGTTCCTTTCCTACTCGCTGTATCTGTGGTGTAAGGAAGTTGATCACCTTTGAGAAAATGAAGCATTATGGCCTGTAAACACATAAAACACTAATACAATTTCCTCTAATATATTTTTGCTCATAATTTTTCACCTTTATCCTTGGATACATTCTGAGCTTCTTCTGGAAAATGTGTGCTCTGAATAAATTTTCAAGTTTTATCGTTTTGAATTGTTTTTAATTCTTTTTAATCTCAGAATTTCTTTTTTTGTTTTTTTTCTTGGATTGTTACCCTCCTCCCCTGACCCCAGAATGTCTTGTCTTTCCCCTGAAATACCATAATACGCCACTGTGCGCAACTCCTAACTTTGATGGAAAAAAGTGCGACAGTAAATATCAATCAGACACATTTGACATGAAGGTGCTGTTACCTCTCTGAACCAGTTGATGGTGTGAAACAGCAAAGAACAGAGAAACTCCCTCTCAGCCTTTGACAGGCTCTCCATTTTCTCCATTATGTCCATGTCCGTTAGGATCAGAGGGCAGCCTGTGCTCCAGCAAATGAAAAAACACATGAACTCATTATTTTTGTATGCAACCACTGAAATGAGATCAAACCGGTCTCAGCAGGAAAAATGTTAGTTCCACGTCCTCACCCAGCAGGCCGTCGATCTCCTCGAGGTCTCCATGGTGCTGCTTTTCCTCGCAGAGTCTCAGGAGGCGAAAGAACGGAGACAGACAGAGAGGAGACACTCGCCTGTCCCCAAAGAAACAAATAAAACATCTCGCTGGTCACATGGATGTTTGTAAGACTGAAAGAGCCCATTTGAATGTACTGCAAGTGAAATACATCACTGACTAAACATTTTGTTGTGGGGTGACTGACTTGTGTGACTTCTGCGTTTGACTCTGCTGTTTCTCTTTGTTCTGGATGTCTTCAGCCAGCAGAGGCAGCAGGTTGATGGCGATGCCTTCCTTGCTCTGGTCCTCCAGGTTGTACATTACATGGGCCGGAAAGGGAAAGGAGCTGCGGTACACAGGTGGGAGGGATTAATGGCACAGTTTGAAGGGCAGGAAGCATATTAAAAGTAGTCATTTCTTATTCCATCTGTCCATCACTGACCCCGATATTTCTGGCTCTACATCCACAACAAAGTCGGCCTGGAAGTCATCTACGACACTGTTTACAATGGATTCCTGTTGGGAGCAGGGAGATAACAGGACCAGCGTTGCTTACTCATGCCTTATTTGCATCTTACAAAGCCAGATGCATGTCACTAATGATATCTGTATTCAATTATACAAACTGTGAGATTAGAAGAATGGTAAATGTTTGTCTGAGACTCACCTGGACCTGCGGGTCCAGGGTGGTGCTCTGGATCAGGTTGGCCAGTTCATCGTAGTACAGAGCCGTAGCCTCAGGTGAGCTTTCGCTGCTCGACTTCAACAGCTCCAACAGTGCTATCACCTGCAACAGAAAATACACACATGCATGAGCGTGTCTACAGAGCAGAAACATCCAGAAACACCAGCTTCCAGATAACAGTAACACTTACAGTACAGGGTTAGTTACTAAGGAGCAAACCCATAGCAACTAGCTGTTATTTTCCTTATTGATTGATCAGCTAAGCGATTTTGCTAAGCGTGTCAAGCCTCCAGATAACTGAGATTCCTTCAATTCTAATGGCACATTATGTGAGGCATTCTCTTCCTTCCGCTGTTTAAGGCATGACAACTAAACAGTAAATATGAAAATGTACCAGAAGCTGCAGCTCATGTTAACTCAAAAGTAAAGTGATATTGTAATAAAAAAAAAACATATATTGCAGTCTGTACTAGAAATAATATCTTTGCAACATACACATTGTTCATTCTGATGTTTTAATAGTCATCATGTACCTGTCTGAATGTCTCCGGAGGTAACGACCCATTCTGCTTTACCTCTTTCCCATTTACCCTGTCAGAGCAGGCAGACAGTGTGATCAATACATAAAGTGAGAGAATGAACGAGAAAAATTCTGTGTGTACCTGTGAGTTACAGCCCTTACCTCAAGGCCCCCATGCTGCCTACAATCATGACTGCACCGATGATGCCGATACGCTTGTACTTTGGCACGGTGCTGGAGAGCTGTTTGCGGATCACTATGTGCATGTCATCCTGAGGGGACAAACGGAACAGGAGATGGATGTCAGCTATTGAGAGGATGAAACGAGGAGGCAATAAAAGAAAATACAGAATTCTCTTGTGAATGTGCACCTGGATGTGAGATCCCTGCTGCTGTTGCCCAAAGGCCAGTCTGCTGAGGAGGTGGAAGAGTCTGCGGATCTGCTGGGGTGTGAGATTGTCCATGTAGTCCAAGATCCCCTGTACAAAATATCCTGCTCTGTTAGAAACTCAACACGATGAGGCAAAATCTTTGGAAGAACGCCATCAGTGACAGCGAGTTATAAACAATTGATCATACAGGATACCAATTGTACCTACATTTAATTTATTCAGTTTTTCAGTTAGGTTTGATCAGCAGCTACAATAACAGACACATGGATCACCTCCTTACCTTGACAAAAACAGCATACAGAGCCATTTCAGAGGGCTTCTCTGTAACCAGGCCGCAGAGCAGCTCCAGAGCCATGTCCACCTCTCCACCCACACCACTGCACACATGGGTCACTAAAGAGCCCACCACTTCCTAGAAAACATAATGCAGGGCCAAATTAGAATGAGTCAGATGCATTGTTTAAAAAAAAAAAGAATCTTAAAAAATGAATCCTACTTGTTGGCAGTAAGAGTCAAAAGCAGTGAACGAGTGTCGGTACATGTGTCCAGCGAAAGGCACCACACAGGGGTCAGGGGAGCGCAGCAGAGTCTGAGCCAGAGCCAGGATGGAGGCGAAGTACCCTCGCATCACCTACGGCGTCATCATTAGTTAATACAATATGATATTCAAATAACGAATAACTACATAAGCAAAACAAAGTGCACTTTTTTATTCTTGTACATCTGCAGTCGGACCCACCTGAGAGTAGTCCCTGAAGGTCCTCTGGAGGAGAGTTTCCTGGATCAGTCCTGTCCTCACTTTAACCTTCAGCACCCTCTCTGCCCCCCGTCGGCTCTGGTTGGCATTGGTGGAGTGGAGGATGAACAGCACCAGCAAGTCGATCACCTGACAGACAGAGAAGATCTCGTTTTAGGGAGAGACACGTGGATTCACATCTCCAAAAGACACACACACACATACAGGATAAATAAAAAATGTGAGTGAAACTTTGTGAACATTAGTGCACACGATGTAGAAAAAGCGATAACCACAAACGTACAACTGAACAACTTTGATTGAGTAGAACAATTTTGTTTGACAACACTCATAAGTTCCTTATGGCTGAGGATGGCTTAGATTGAAACAATGGAAGTTAATTAATCTCTTTCATTGAATTATTCATTATAGATTATGACCATTACTATCTTTAAAAAGTAGCAAAAATTCCCAGAGAGAGAGAAAATAAATCATGTATGGAAATCCAAAAATTTGAAAATGGTATTATAGTCACATCACAGCCCGTAGTCTGAATTGAAATGACTTGTTATCATCATCAATGATATCACCATGAAATGATGGCCAGAGATTTACCAGAAGGTGACCTGAACTGAGGAGATGACTCTTACCTTGTGGTCCTCTGGTTCGTCCACAGACTCAATTGCCTGATAAAAAGAAAAACAACACAGTTAAAGTTCAACAACGACAGTAAAAACTGAAAGGACTGTTAGTCATTATAAATAAAAAATACTCAAAAGGACCAAGTTTAAGAAAGCAATTAAAGCAAAGGGAGTATGAACTCGTGAATTTCCCACCTTGATCCAAGCTTCAGATATCGTTTTCTGGAATCGGACTGCTGACTTGATGCCGTCCAAGATCAATGTAACGCTGTCCTGACTGCTGCCAGCTGCTGGTGCGGAAGTGGACCTGCTCCAAAATCAGACTTGTTAATTTAAATCTTCATAACCTCACAGCCTCCTTCAAAAACAGGTTCCTGAAAAAATGTACTGATGTATAAGTTGTGAGTGAACTGGAAGCTGCGTCGTCTTACGCTGCTGATCCTTTGCTCTTAATGCGACTCTGGGTGGCCTGCAGCACAGGAGGGAGGACACAGTGCTCCAACTCCAGCTTTTTACGAAGATTACACACCACCTAGACACAAGAAAGACCGAAACGCACTTCCTGATTTCAGATATAAGTATTAATACAACCAGAGCACAATCACTCTCGTATTTCTTAAATACACAATACTATGGAGCTCTGACCTCATATGCATCAGAAGCTGAGACAGCGTGCAGGATGAACTTCACCACCACAGGTAGGTCTTCCAGTTGCACGGCAGCCAAAGTGGCCATAACGGCTCCTCGAACCTGAGACAGAAGATGGATAGGCCTTTAATAATTCACCAAAAAACATGTGTGTACGTGTGTGTGTGTGTGTGTGTGTGTACGTGTGTGTGTACTACCTCAGTCAGTAATAAGGAGCTGACGTTCAGACTTGAGAGGGCATCCAGGATGGGGACGGTCAACTGAGTGTTCTCCTGCAGTAAAGAGCTACGGAGGCAGAAACAGTGATGAAAATAATCAGAAACTCTGAAACCACACATGCAGTATTAGAACCACAGATGTGCAGTAGAGACTGACTGTACACACTTGAGCTCTCTGGCTATATCATTATGCTGAGAGTCTTCCAGTATCTCTGGCAGGCTGGTGATGATGTCACGCTGAACCTCCACCGGCGCCGCTGACACCAGCTCCATGAGCTTCGTTGCCAACTCCTGCAAAACAGCAAGGCACACACACCGTCTTGAAATGAGTGACTGACTGATATGAGGAAGAAATACATGATCACAGGTTTAATAGAACGCGTCAACAGAAATTACACTCTAGTGGGCTGTGATGCAACAAGACCTGCGATCACGGAAATTACTACCTTGCTGTCCACAACTCTGTCAAGCCATTTAAGCTGGTTGATAATTATGCGAGGGATACTGAGCCCTACATCTCCAGTGCTGTGAGAGACGGAGAGAGATGACATTTAGACAAATACGACAATGTTTAAAAAAGTGTGCTGGATGATTACAAATGCAGTAAAGCTAAATTAAGTGAGATACTGACCCATCAAACATAAATTCTGGGAGTTTCTCAAGCAAGATGTTAATGACGACCGTCTGCAAGGAAGAGAAAAGTTATAGTATTTGCACATTTCATAGCAGAAAGTCACATCTTGTATATAAGTGTTACCTGCAGCATCTCGATCCCCAAGAGCATGCGGACAAGGCTTTCCTGGAATGAGCTGGCACAACTGTAATACAGCGCAAAACATGTCAGTATGTCACACTATACACGTCCCCTGCAATAAGCCTAGTCTCTGTCTTAACTGTGCCCTCCATAATTTAAAAGTTGGAGGTTAGCATTCAGTGGTTTTACAACAGTTACCTCGAGTCTCCATCAGACAACTGCGGGACACACGGGAGGAGGCTGTTCCTAAACCGCTCAGGGTCCTCAATGTGAGACTCCAATCCAGAGGTGAACTCCTGCACAATCTAAGAAAATGAAATGCCAGTAATTAGATTTAACTGTCTCATACTAAATGTCTTCTTTTTTGTACAGAGATGGTGTGTATATTTACCCCGGGGTATCTGGGACTCTTCTGTAGTTTTTGCTTGATCCTTTTTTGAAAAACCACTTGGTCAACAGCTGAACGGGGGGGATAAAGATCAGGAAAATCATAAGTGGAACATGTGATTTCATCTACAGGCCTGGTATGTTTTGTAGTTTTTACTGAGCATGTTTACCAATCTCATTGAATGTGCCATCTTGTTTCAAGGTGACACCTGCCTCTCGAAGAAAGACTCCAAAGACACTTTCATTTGTCTCTTCAGGAGCAGGTTCTTTTGGCTGGCGGCCAGTGCTGCGACTCTTCTTAGCCTCTATAGAGACAAGAGAATACATTTGTTATGAAGCAGGATCTTGTATCTTGGATTTCTCACAGACGATTGTCAAGTATGCTGGTGTACTCATGTCAGTTCGAAATTAAGCACGCAATGGTCTCTTAAAGATGATATCATACACATGTAATACTACTCTCAGTGAGAACAATACAGATGAGGGTAGGTGTGGATCGACTGTATACCCTGAATGATTATCAGGGCCGATATTCAGCATTCTCTGATCATCGGTCTCTGATTTTCTGTCAGATTGCAGATGCAACGTCCTTTCACACAATGTTCGACCCACGACACTATCTGACTGGTAACACATCCCAACACTGAATTATCTGATATTGCAAAGTCACTAGTAACTAAATTCATCAAATAAATGCATCACTGGTTGTTCCAATTTTTGATACAAAGATCTTCAAGGCCAGACTGCAGCGAGGACACCGCCTCTGTACATGAGATGCACTCTGTATCAACTGAGTTATTTTGGCACCCAAGATCTTAATTTTTTTTACTGCAAATAAATATCGGTCCCAAATATTTGTGTCCTTCAGTCTCCTTGATTCAAAATGATCTACACCGGTATCGGCCCTGAAAAACCCTTATCTGGCACAAGGTTATAAGAGCTGATGTGATGTTAATATTACTTTAGAAAACTTACTTGTTGCCGCAGTAGCTCCCTCTCCCTTATCCACAGATTGCCGCTTTTTGCGCATCATCTAATGAAATACAAAGGTCAGAAGGTCGAAAAAGTTAAACCAGGCTAGCATCAACAATATGAAAAATTAAGCTAGCGTGTTTATGTTAACTTCACTGCTGACCAGTACAGCGAAATACTTTACTGAAGCCTTTGCAACGTCAATAAAGGGATAGCTATGACACATTCATATCGCACTTTTACTTGCTAATGTTATATCGTTGTTATAAAGCTGGTTGTCATTACCTCTAGGGATGATAATAGTAAAACATACGTTGATGTCAGGAGCTCAGACAGCGCAGTTACCAAACAAACTTCCGCGCCAATGTGCTCAGCGCGTCATCATCCCCAGTAAGGGATCATCTTCGTGTCGTTTGGCTGCCAGGGGCGACAGCAACAAATACATCCCCAATACATTTGATTGAAAAAATAAAACAAGCAACTGCACAGTATATATTTAGCTCCTTTAAGTTAATATCTTGACTGGAGTCTTTGTAGTGTTGTGAAAATAGGTCCGTCGTTCAACGTTACAACGATTAGAACATGTTTCAGACGGTCTCTAATGCGCCGGCAAATGGCCGCTTGTTTTCTCAAATAACCCCGCCGTTGTTGGGCGGCGTTAGAGCTCTGACGATGTTTTTCTATTAGAAGAGTGTTTTCGGGATACGCCGTGTATCGAAACATGCCATCCCCGGAGCGCCGTACCTGCTCAACCTTATCGAAGAGTGTACATCTGATCAAGCGGTTTCCCTCCTTCACGCATCCTTCTTCGGCTCGACTCTTGGTTTACTCATACGATTGGATTTACGAACTTTTTGAACTTTTTAAATTCAGAAGAAAACTGCATGTTCTTTTCAAACATTGCTGCAGCCAAATTACTAAACTTCACCTTTAAACAAGCTAGCGATCACTGCTGAGTGGCTGAGATATAAACCCAACTGGTTTGTACAGCAGTCCAAGACGAGTTCCCTCAGGTATGTTTACATCTACAATATACCGTACAGCAACACAATATTGTGTCTTGCCCATCTTTAAAGTTAGTCCTTTTAAAATACATTTTTTAAACAAACTTTTTGGCGGCTTAAATGTCTTGACAAAAAAGAAAATAGATGAAGAAGTCGAAATGACAAAAAATGATATATTCATGATGAGGGAAATAAGGAAAATATCACTGCGTCAACATTGTGACCCAGAAAATATAAACTGGGATTTGTTTAATCGAATTATGAGATGTAAAATGATTTATAATTATGACTTAGAAAGTCAAAATGTGTATTTACTCTGTGTTTTGTTTTGTCATATCCTTCTGTCTTAAAGATTTTATTTTTACTATTTAATCATTGCGACAGACTATCAGTTTATATACTTTATCAATCCTGCCAGGCCAAACACTGTGACGCCAGGGTGTGAACTATCTTGACATCTGAATACAAGATCTTCGCCCATACAAAGGTTGGCTGAAGACGCTGAAGGAGGCAGAGTGTCGCTGGTACGTGAGCAAAGTATCGGGGCACTTGGGTGAAGGAGGCAGACGAGCACCATGGCGAAGTTTTACGACCTCACGGCCAAACTACTAACAGGGGAAACACTTAATTTTTCCTCCCTGCAGGGGAAAGTTGTCCTCATTGAGAATGTGGCGTCTCTCTGAGGTACGACCACCAGGGACTACACCCAGATGAACGAGCTCCACGAGCGGTACGCCGGCAAGGGGCTCGTTATCCTGGGAGTGCCCTGCAACCAGTTCGGCCACCAGGTGAGGACAGTAGCCAGCACTGTGTGACTTCCAGGCAGACTGGGGCTGTGATTGTAGTGTATTTTATTTTCTTCTGCTGCTTTTAAACTTCAGTGGTTACATTTTCAACTTCTTTGTAAATTGAGGAGATGAAACCCTTGCAAATAATCTGAATGTAATCAAATGGAAGTAGTTTTGTTCTGTTTGTGCTTTATTCCTAGTTTCCAAGTTTACTGACCTGTTTTTATGTTTAGCTGTGGACATATATTTAGTCAGTTTACTATGCTACAGACAGTAATCCAAATATTTGACTAACATACATAATTATAATGGTTAAAAATGGTATGCATATTCATTTCATTTCACGTGTCGTTTACTTTTTCGGTTTCTCTAATGAGGAAGTTGTGGTGTTGTTGTCAGATGACCAACCAAAGGCACACCACACTATTAAAGCTGTTCTCTGTGGCGTCGTGTGTGTGCTCTGTAACTACTTCATTACTCTGTGTGTGTCATTCATTAACTCGGTGGTAACAGCATTAATCTTACTAACCCGTTGCGTTGAATTGTGGTAGTGGGCAGGCGTCTTCTAACGAGAGGGAGGTTAAACAGTGTCAGTCTGTGTGGGACGGGTGTTTCCTGTTTAAGATAAAGCCGCCTTGAGAAGACTGAGCCAGCTCTGTTGAAAGAGGAGTAAATACACTCTGAGTCATGCTGTGGGCTCATACTCAAGGTCACTTGTGGATTACACTGGTTTGCTTATTTAAAAGCATCAAAGGATGTTATTAGCCATTAATTGACTGTCAGCATTTGTGATAATCTGCTAATACAAAGTGTAATTAAAGGTGAAATGTCAGGCTGTTAAAATATAGTTTCTGTTCCTCTTTAATCATGCTGTTTGATGGTTTCTTCGTATCACTTCCCCTCACACAACGTTCGTCATACACCTGCAATACTGTGAAAATCTACAGGCAAATGAATGCATTCATTTATTTTATTTTGCCAGAATATCTGTATAGTTGTCTGTGTGTGCCACAGCTCTTCACCTAATCCTTTGATCAACCCATGCAGGAGAACTGCAAGAATGATGAAATCCTCATGTCCCTGAAGTACATCCGTCCTGGAAATGGCTTTGAGCCAAAGTTCCAGCTCCTGGAGAAGGTAGACATTAACGGAAAGGATGCCCATCCCCTGTTTGTGTTCCTGAGGGAAAAGCTCCCGTTCCCCAGCGACGAGCCATCCGCCCTGATGACTGACCCCAAGCTGATCATCTGGAGCCCGGTCTGCAGGAACGACGTGGCCTGGAACTTCGAGAAGTTCCTCATTGGGCCGGACGGAGTTCCCTTCAAGCGTTACAGCAGGAAGTTCCTCACCAGCGACATCGACGGAGACATTAAGAAGCTCCTCGAGAAGGCAAACTGAAGGCCCGTCAGCTCACTTTTTCCGTCCAAAACAGTCTGACAAGATGTGCTCACCTGTACACAATCTGCTCTGTTCTGTTCTTTTACTATATGAAGACATCCTCTGAAACCAAGCTAGTTGTGAGGAGGGTATCTGATCAAATGTAAAAGGCTGAATGTTTTCAGCTGCATTGGGTGCATGTCAAGCACAGCTGTGGTGTGATGTATTAACCAGACCAATAAATGTATTTTTCAAACAGTTTATGGTTGTCTCTGAAGTTATATCAAGATTTCACAGTTTTTTGTGTTGTATCTTTAACCCAAACATGACTTCTGAAGTCATCAGTTGCACTGAAAGTTTGCATCAATTTAATATTTTTTAATTCAAAATCCAACCCTAACAACATTTAAAAATGAACTAGATCTTCTCGTAAAAAAAGGTCCCTGTTAAAATTATTCATTTTTCTTACATGAAACCTTCAGATGACAAAGTAACAATGTGTAAAAGTATCCACCCTGAATTTAAAGTCTGATAACTGACCCAGAGTCTACACCAGATTACAGATCGTACTACATCTTGCAACCAGTCAGCACGAATGGTGTGTAATTACGGTTGCATCACCTGCAAGTACACGTCATTTTGCAATCCAGGTATTTCACAACCGCCACTGAGGTTTTGCCAGCTCGGTAGAGAATCACAGCCCAGAGGTGTGTACACAACCCAGATTCCTTAAAAGCTGGAACATTGTGTAAAACATAAAACAGAATGTGATAGGTTAGTTTTATCTTAACTTTTTGATTTGGGTAAATATAAGCTTTTTCGAAATTTGATCCAAGCAGCAGACTTCAAACCAGTTGGGACAGGGAAAGTTGTGGAATGCTCCTAAAAACACCTGTTAAACAGGTAAACAGGTTCAGTGGTGGCAGGAGATGGTATCATGAATAGGTGCATTGAGGAGAGATTCACCACTTTGTGAAACACACATCTTTAAAGAATAGTACATGGGCTTGGGAACTCTTTGTAAAAGTATTGCTGGTAAACGGTTTGTTTGTAAAATGCTGCATTCTGTGTATATTTATTTTTGTTTTAAACAGCGTCCCGACTTTTTGGGAACTGGGGTTGTATTGTACAATTTTGTGCACTTAATTAGTCCAACCAAACCAACCTGTTGAGGCTTCCAGTCTTTATTGTACTTTGAATTCAAATAATTCTCAGTTAAAAACAAATACTGTTGATATCGGCAATAAGATAAATATGAGGACAAGAATTTATACACCTATTTTCAATAGTGTGATTATTTACATCTCTTCGGTTATTGTAGAGAGTTTTGAATTGCTGACATGATTTTTATTTTTTTATGGGGAAGAAAGCAAGATTCGCTGCATTTTGGCAGCTGAATGTTGTTTTCGACTGACTATCTAGGGTTACAGATATGATGTAAAGCTTTTCTAGTCATAGGCATACATGATTATATTTAGGTAGTCATTGCTGAACGACATAAAGATGCTAAGACCAACCAGCTGAAAAAGGGGCACCAGGAGGCCCTTCACATCAACATGCTGTTATGCAACAAAGTGCAGAATTGATGCCACAGGACAAGACTTGTAGGAAGAAATCCATTAAGTACAAGCTGTCTTTACTAGAAGACCTTTGGGACTGAGTATTAAAGTATTCCATTTTATACTCAGTCACACTCACACAAGACACCTGTTACAACTGTGCCTCCTGTGACAATTGTGTGTCTATAGAGACCCCATAAAGATGACCCAAAGGGATTATTTTCTGATGCTACCAACAGACACACTTCTGTCATGTTTTACGAAACAGCTGCGATGGAAAACTAATGGCTCCAAAATGGCTGCGTTCAGCAAGAATGCTGTTAAGGTAATGCTGTCCTGACCCTGTCTGATGACGCATGATTGTTCCTCCCGACAAGGAGCAAGTTTCAAGTTTCATGAATTAAAGCACCACTTTTATTCTAGTTTATTTTGCTTCACTCAGTGTGCTTTGAAGATATCAAATAACATAGCCATTTCATTACAGAGCTGCATTAATGTACAAGACTAATAAGGACAAGCCATTGCAGGTGAGCTAGGGGGGTCCAATCAGGCAGCAATGAAAATATGGTCATAAGACACATTAAAATGATCTGGAAGTGTATGACAGACCATAACCCTTAATGCTAAGGCCGAACCATACAATTCTGTCATGTCTAGATACATCAGAAGCAGGTAGATCATGTACTCATGGAGAATTCAAAGTGCCTCCTTTCTAGTTAGGTTGCAGGAATCAAAAGGCCGCTTTTGCATTGTGATTACAAAAAAAAAGTAAAATAAAAGTTGCTAGCAGGGTGAGACTCCTCCCATAGGTTTAGGGTCTGAGAGAAAGCAGAACCCATACTGTGCGTCAAAGAACAACAACATCAAAAATAAAATGATGGCTGAACAAGGGCGAGGTCACAAAATGGCTTGTGCCACAACATGTCAGATCTTAAAATCTTGAAACAAAACATGCCTGTCTGTGATTTGGATTGCAACACAGCTTAACTGCCACAGTTAGTCTGCAGCAGCGAGATACCCCATCATACTTCCACTCTACACAGGTGGAATAAGGTCGCATTTATCTCAGCACAGCAAGATGACCACAGATCAATCTACCACACCAGAGTCCTGCTAATGTCTTGTCATCATAAATACCTTGGAGCGCTTTGGTTGAAACAACATTTGGCTTCTTTTTTTCCTTTAATATTTCTGACTGTTGTTGTGGGAAACAGAAACAATTTGTTTATCTACATAGTTGAGGGCACTTCTAACATTCTGTTCATCCAGTGAGAGGATCTATATTGATTTATACTCCTCTTAGTTCCAGACTAGTAAACTATGTTCAGGAATCAGTAGGCCCCCCAGCTGCAGGGAGGAAGTCTCTCAGGTCACTCCTCTGACAAGGCTCTAGTTGACAACATACGAGACAGAAATAAAATAAAATATGGGGGAAGGTAGGGTTAATAATGTTAAAGTCTGTGGAGTCCTCCGTCACTAAAGTAGCTTTGTGTGTGAGTCCGAGTGTCTCTATTTGCTGTGTGTGTTTTCAGTGCGTGTCCCTTCCCGCGTCATGTGGGCTCCTCAGTTTGTGTCCATGTGGTCATCAGCTGCTTCTGGTGCTCCTCCTAGCGAGGCTGAAGGCTGAGGTTTGGATGGGGCTTCCTCGTCTCTGCGCTGATAGAACAGCACGTAGGCTGCTTTAGTCTGTGAAGGGAGGATAAGGGTCGGATTACACTACAAAAACAAGGATACCCAACACCAAGGATAGAAATCCAAGAAGGCCGAGGGCTTATGATCAAACATCAGATAACAGATTAAAAAAACAAAAGGATTACAGAGTACTGCAAATGTGAGGGTATTTAACTACAGGATACACAGATCTATGACCGATAAACAGTCAAAACTCACCACGATCTGGTCCTCAGTGGCAGAGGAGACACTGCTGTCATCAAAGTAATACCACTTTCCATCCACTTTATTCTTGCCGTACGCTGTGTCTGTTAAGATAAGCGGAGAGCAGTGTTAAACAGATACTGGGGCCATGTGTTTACCCAGAGGAGCTGCTATCAGAACAGTTCTCTTCGAAGCGCAATTTAGAAAATAAAAAAATTAAATCAAAAAAAAAAAACTTGTCAGTGAGTCCACCGAGAACAAAAGATATGTGAGGCACTTTGCCATATTGTAATGTGAGTGATTGTCGCCTCCATGGAGGCACAGTGGCCGTTCAGCACACCATCTGTTGGCACTGAGAGTGTTTGACAACTAAACAAACTTTCCTGGCAAAAGAATAAGAGTGTGGCTGAAAATAACACAGGACACTCGAGAGCTCCTTATGGCATATTGATGTGGAGGGATAGTGTAAGGTGGGTTCTAGAAGAGATTCAAAATTAAGGAGAAAAAACAAACAAACAATGACTTACAGTGACCACCTCCCATTCCTCCATAGTGGTTTGACACGGCAATGAGGTCATATGTGTAGGGGCCGGCCTTAGGGTCGCACACAAACTCCGACATGTTCAGATCCCTGACAAAAAAGAAAATGCAATCAGTGCAATGTCATTGGAATTTAGTTAATAAACGCAAAGTTCCCAAGGGAAAAAAAAAACAATATTCCGTTAACACATGTAAAACAGTTTAAAATAAAACACAGCATTTGGTTCGACTGTGTGTTAAAGCAGGCAGTCAGCCTTTTTTTTTTTTGAACATGATGCCACTAACATTTCTCTGCTTCCTTGTTTCGGGTGGATCAAGTTCCTTAACAGAGGTGACTATGTGACACACACACACGCACACACACACACACACACACACACACACACACCGGATCGAGACAGGCAGTCGTTGGGCCATATAAATCTGAGGAAACTTCTCCGTTTTAAAACACAGAGGGAAGTTTCGTACTGTACCAAGTCAAAAATTGTCGATTAATGCAGAGTTGAAAGAGTTGGCAAGGACACAGGTTTTATAATTCTTGGAGTACGATGTCAATTCTCTGAAGGCAAGAGTCCATTACTGGCAAGTTCAATAAAAAATGCATTTCCTCATTGCTCAGGTCTCTCAGGTCTCCTTTGAGTTTCACAATAAAGCGCCCTCTGGTGTAGCTGTAGCACTGACACTGCAGTGATTCTCACTTAGTTTGGCACATTGTTTAAATGACAAACACTACTTTTAAAACAGAGAGAAATAACGTGCATCGGACATAAATAAAATTAATGATTAGTGCTGCATTCAGTTGCAAGTGGTGTCCAGAGTCTAAAGCACATATAACATATTCAGAAATATCACATTCAAACCTTTAGATGCAAGATATTCCAGCCAACTGTGGAATGTATTAAAAGGGCACTATACAACAACTAGTAGCAATTTAAAGTCGTTTTCTTATTGCCCATGACTGTAACATGCAAGAGTGAAGAGACATTCCAGACATTCAGTATCTCTTGGTTGCCTATACAAGCCTGTGGACAATCTCTTTAATTTGCTTAATACTGCTGGACTGGATTTCTTTGTGAAGGACTTGGGTTGGATTTTCCCTGGCTTTTTCCCAGGGTGCGACTTTATCAGCGCTCTCAAGTGTCTAATCCCAGTGCCTTTTTCCACTCTGCTAACAGAGAGCAACAGTAGCTAATGTTAGTTTAGAATTGAAATCTGATAACATAAACCACTGGCTAAATGACAAGCTTCAAGCACAACAAAGCAGTTCCACAGAGCCCCTTTAAGTTCAAGCTACGATTTAAAGGCCCTGCACATCATTTGTCCAAAACACTGCCTGTATACCTGATGGGAAAGTCCACCACCGTGTCCAGCTTGTCCCTCCAACAGCGGTTGTAGGAGAAACGCTTTAGATGAACTACCAGAATGCGTGGCAGCGACCACAAGTCAAACTTTTTTGTGGCCTGTTGGTGTTTCTTGCATGTTGGACAGTACCTGCATAAAAAGGATTATATTTGTGTGAGAAATACAGTGACAAAAAGGGGAGGGTTTTCACACTGGTTTAGACTGCAGTTTTGAACCCTTACCATGGGTCATGTTCTCCAAGAGTCTCCATGGTTGTAAAGAGCTCAATGCATTCCCTCAGAGCAACAGTGGCTTTCTTCTTCTGGGGCTGAAGCATGCTCTCATGCTTCTCATAGGCCTGCACACAATATTTACACAAATATAAATAGACCGTTTGCGCATCCTGTCACAGGATAGTGTGATGAATGTAATCCCACTGACCTCTGCTTCCTGTTCATCATAACATAGTTTTTTTGACTCCGTGTCCCAGTCGATTGCCACTGTGGAATGTGCTACACAGAGAGGCGGTGGGAGGGAGCGTGTCAAAACAAATTGGCTTTGAAAATCAAAAGCAATGAATGTAAATAAAGTTAATAAGCCTAAGGCTTACGATTGAGCTTGAGGACATTTCCATCACAAGGCAGCGGGCTGATGTTGGCTGTTCCGTAAGAGTTGACTATGCTGAAAGTGAAGAGCTTGGCTGGAGAAGAACAAAGCCTGGCCGCGTCTCCTTTCGGCCCATTTTCCAAGTCAGAGGTCTCCTCTTCCTCCTCTTCAGAGTGGCCGTTCTCTGGCTCTGGACTCACTTGGTGGTCCATGGCCTCCTCCTCACCTGAACAGACAGTTTGGAGTTTGAGTTTGTTTGGTTGCTTTTTACATTACTTTTTAGTGGAACTTTTAAGCATACTTCGTACAGATTAGTATAAAAATATTCTGATAGGTAACAATACTCTGATAAGTATGTCCTTCACAGTTATTTAAAGGGACAGTTCAACCCAAAATATAGAGAGAGATAATATTAGGTGCTTACCATCGTACAGCCCATTACTTTCATTGCAGGTCCCTGAGTGGTTGCTGCCATTACTGGAACTTGCACTGCAGGACGCCCCGTCTGACAGGGGGCTGCCACAGCCGCCCAGGCTTGCATTGTGACTGGATGATGTGGAACATTCAGGAGCCTGGCTGCAGCTGGCAAAGGTTGCTGAGGCCGAGGCTGAGGCCCTGCTTTCACTGTTAGGGCTCTGGGCGTGTTTTACATAGCGTCTGGAAGAGGGAACAGGGAAAAATGTTAAGTATTTGCTGGTTTTAGCCTCTTAAATGTAAGGATTTACTTCTTTTCTTTGTCATTTTAGAAAATAAATGAAGGTTTTGGATAGAGACCAAATAGCAGTCGGTTTAACTCATTATGTTACTGGTGAACATTAACGTAATGCACATGAATTAAAAACTCACATTACTGGCACTGAAATGTTAAATTTTCTCAGTCAAATGTTGTTTTATCAAAAGAAAAATAAGACTCCATAACTAATGTTAACAACATCGGCTGACTGCATCCAAGATATAATATACACTATGCAGTATTTTCTCAGATAATGTTTAACCTTTGAGATTATTTTTTTGACTGACTGTTTTCTGAGCATTTAGTTACTTTCAGACTAATCAAAAAGTTTAGGCTTAAACATCAGGGAAATAAGTCACAAGGAACATCCCTAGTTGGTTGGACGAAAAAAGCATTTTGAAGATACCTTTCTTATCTCTCTCTGTCCACACTATCACTACACAAACATGTAGTTTCCTCCCTTGCTACACAAGAAGCTCTTACCCAATCCGCTCAAGGATCTTGTCATAAAGAACGTCTGCTATGAGGTTGTGTTTGGGCACGGTGATGAGTAAAGGCTGGCCAAACAGCATGGTGCTCGTGGAGCTTCCAGCATGCTTGGAGTGGCGCTCCCTGAAATATACAGGCAGGTTCATCCTCTCGCTGTCCTCTTCCTGTACCTCATACCTGCAAAGAGTAACACAAAACATACATATTACCCACCTAGCATTTAACAGCAACCACAACTGCTAACTTAAAACAGTTTAGTCAACGACAAAACCTACACAAAGATGTCATCTTTTTCCATGATTTGGTTGAGGCCATCATCCCGTCTGTAAATTTTATGGAACCTGTGATTATAAACGTCAGCCACCACCATCTGGGAAAAAAAGTCGCCGCCAAGTTAGCACATATGATTTCCATTTCAACCTGAGACAATGTAAAAATGTAAAGCTAGAAGTAGAAAGACTACTTTAGGCTAGTGTTGTTAAAGTATAACACTCTTACATTTTCTGGAGGGAAACCACAGAGTTTGGACAAGGCGCTGCACAGGTCTGACACTGCACCCAGTTTAGGGACCACCACTCGATACTGCAAGACAAAGAATAAAAAGAGATATGATAAAAGCCAGCGAACTTGCTTAATTAAATGCTATAGCTTTCAGAAATCCAGGACTCAGTAATAGTAAAGTACAAAGACAACAATGCTACTATTGTTGCAGTTAGTTTAAGCTTAATAGTATTTGTTCAAGTCTAGAGCAAAAAAAAAAAAAAAAAAAAAAAAAGGAGCTCAATTCCACCTCACCTGCGTGGGTCTGGACTGAGGGTCTGATCGCACCAGGAACACCTCCATAGTACGGTCCTTTTTCATGGGTAGAGGCAGTGTGAGGTAGCAGAATGGGTCGAAGGTTACAGACACCTTAGAGCACTCTGGGCACACCAAAGTGGATTTGAAGAGGCCGTGGAAAATATCAACTATGATGGAGTCATTTCGCAAACGATGGTTCGTCCAGGCTTCCTTGGCAACGATCTGTGATTACAAAAAACATTCATTATATGTGTTTTCAGAACCTCAAAAAGAAAGTGTGCAACTTCATATTGTAAGGTAATTCTTCAGGGCCTTTTGTCTGCTGTTCCTAAAAATCTGAGCAGATCAAAGCACAAAATATGCAGCATAAAAATCCTATGCTTTGTCTAGTCATCAGAGACTAGCAAGCCTTGTAGCTCAGTCAATCTCCTAAAAATGTTAAGCTCATTTCAATTTCATAGATCATAAAACAACAAAGCAGGGAATATGTTGAATAAATGAATTTGCTGTAAATATATATGAGAAATAAATAAAATGCTCCTAAAATAACACTACCACAAAAACAGCATCCCACCATTCCCACGTATGTGCTATACCTCATCGGGACGGCCCTCTGCATCCCTCAGGGCCAGGTAAGGCTTCTTCTTGACACGGTTCAGATCTTCATGAAGCCCGTCCAGCAGGAAAGCCAACAGCTCCTGTGAGTCCTGCTGCTGGTAGCCTGAGAACTGGGGGGCAAAGCGTCCAACCTGGGTCTGGAAACAAAAAAAGCAAGTTTTGTTTGTTTTTTTACTTTGTCTGTAATTTAAAAAAAAAAAAATGAGGAATAGATCTTCTTAACATTTTTACATTCACTTTAAACAGAGTTTTTTGACACAACTCACTTTGAAGGTGCGTGGGGCCACATAGCTGCTGCGGCTTAGCCACATCTGCTTTACTAGATCAGCGTAGGCCTCAGCTATCTCACCCCTCATTCCCAGGGGATTCTCTCTGTTAATTTCTGCCTCATACTGGTCATTGAGGAAGTACTCTGTGAGTGGAGATGCATTGCTCAGGCACTAGAAGAGGAGGAACAAAAAGTGGATTGTGAGAACAGGATATCCCAAAACTATGGTGACAGACTCTCTGAGTAGAAGTTCTGTTGTACCTGGAGGGCAGAGTTCATGAAGCATGTGTTGCCCAAATTACTAAGACCACATAGGCCTGGCTGTGACTGGGACTCTCTGTAGTTGTAGGAGGAGCTGTATGAATTGTAGCCCCCCAATCTGTTGGAAGAGAAGATTTGTTACTGTTGATGTACTCGAAAGACATTGTGCTGTGATTAAGGCATTGTTTCAGGCGTATGTATAAACATAATTTTCAAAATGGTATGAGGATATAATATCAGACTGACAAAATACCATCGAAAGACACAGTAACCACATATGAGGAACACCTCTTTGAACTGTCAGCAAGTAAGAGTGGGTAAGACACCGCCACAACAATCTTCTTCTTATTAGATTAATGGCACGCTCAGTCTACAAATCCTTATGAAAGGCCAAGAAAAGTTTAATGTCACATTTGTTTCATGTCTAAATAAGGTCTGACATTTAAAAATTCAGTCAAATTTGTAGCATGTAATTTTACACATCAATTTGTGTATCTAGCGCACACACAGTTTAATTGAGCAGGATACTAATTGTGGTGCTCTTCTACTTACAGTGCAGTTAAAAGTGGTTTGTAAATATTACTCCTACTTTACATGTCAAACCAGCTCTTGAGGTGCTGATGGAAATGTAGCCATTCCACCAAGTCAGCATTGAATGTAGATGTCACCAGAACTGAATTCTCTATTCCTGACTGCACTAGTCCGGCAACAATCATTGCGCTGACTGTGAATAGCAGCACAAATCTTTCTCTGTATATTAAAACTACCGGTATTCTTAATAAGGTCTCATTGGACCATTTTGTTTTGTTCTGGTGTAAGCTGTGGCAATATAATCTATACTGAGGTAGCATCTAATTGTATACAATACAACATCCCTGCAAGAAATCCTGCATTCAAGAACTACAGTAAAATTGTGGGTTTGTTGACATAAACGCAGGTGGAACAATATTGTAAATGCCTTTTCATGCCTTTAACGTAATCAGTCTCAAAAATGGAGTTCAGTTGAATAAACCTACATGTACCAAATGAATTAGAAACACAGTGCTTATTTTTTTTCTAATCCAACTGCATGTTTCCCTTTGATTTCACAAACCAGTTAATCAACTCTAGGAAGCAGCAAACTTCATGAAGCGCTAATATAAGCGCCTTAAGCCCATAATGAACCCATGCAGCCACAGTACAGGAACAGTCTGTTCTTTTATTACATGTTCCTCACCATGCCATGGCTAAAATGTGCTGCTACAGCAACCGACCACATGTATGTACTGACAGCAGCCGGCTTTCAAATGGCTGTTAAGATTCACTGTTACTCCGCACATTAATAAGCAAATAAAGCACACATGATTTGCAATTGGAAAACTGACAACTATTAAAATGATTGAAAGCAGAAGTAGAATAAGATAATGGGTAGGGGTATTATGGACAGAGGAAAAGTATATTTTCATACTTCTGCAGAGTGTAAGAGAAGGACAAGGGGAAAAAAATCTGTCTTTGTACTTTCTTTGGTATTTAAATACCTCATTCATAGAGTTCTGGTAAGTAATGAACCGCTACTGACTGATGTACCATTTCACTGATTCAATAAATGTCTTAAATGCAAGAGAACTGCTTGAAAATCCTCCCCACAATTCACCTGCATGAGAAATTCTATGTCTAAGTTTTTTCTCTGGTCCATTTGGGGCTTTTCCATACACCTGCTGGCTCAACTGTCTACTAATTTCACCCCAGTGTGGCTGGGATTTTCATTTCCAACTACAAGAGGGCTACCCGCATAAATGTGTGTCTCTAACTAATGACGACTGAAGCAACAGAACAGCCGTAAATACTCGAAAAGCCAAGTGCCAATGCCAGTAGAAAAGCCCAACTGTCAAGTCTGACCATAACACACGATGAGTGTTTGAAAATATCACAACTGAAAACTACGAGTGGTGAGAAAACAACTGGGCACAAGTACAACAAATTAGGTTTACGGTTAATTGTTATGTGTAATGTGTAGAGGATGACCAAAGAACAGCAGTCCTTAAACATACATCAATCATACAGTAAAAGCCAATAAGATGGAAATGATGGAAACAGTGACAAGGTGATAAATCCGATAACAACTCTTGCCTGTTGCCGGAGGAGGTGCTGTTGTTCAGTGTGTAGCCTGGGCTACAGCTGCTGTCTCCATTGGTTACTGTTGAGGAGATACTGGCTGTTGAGTTGGAGGAGAGTTTTGGGGAGGTAGTGAAATTCCTGGATGGGGTGGTACTGGATCTGACGATGAAGAGCAAAATCATGTCTTAGAGAAGTAGCTCGAACTTCAGTGTCTAGTCTACATTAGGTATCAACTTCTGCCCTTTTTCTGAATGACTAAAAAACAACAAGGTATTTGCTTACTTGGGATGGGAGGCTTGTCTGGGCCATGTTCCATCCTCGTTCTTCCTCTCAATCACAAGCACCTTTGGGAAAAAATGAATGAGAGCCAGACTGGCACAATCAACTATATCAGATCTATAATGTTTCTGGCTAAAATGTAATAATATATGAGTGGTAAATGCTGCCAAACTTAAGCAGCTGCAGATACATCTCCACTCACTTTGAGTGTAATTTGTCTGTTTTTGGAACTTAAATTTACAGTTTTAGGCAATGGTTGCTCTGATTAACTGGATTAATTTATTTCTCATTTTAAAATACAAGAGTATAAAGGCACTGTAGCGTTAACACCTTTACAGTTTAATACATGTCAATACAAAGGCTTTGAATAACACATCTTTGAAAGGTCCTGTAATTATCAGTTAATCTGCCAATTATTTCTGTGATTAATCAATTAGTGAATGTAATGTCAGTAAATTGTGAAAAATGCTCATCACAATTTCTCAGAGCCAAACAAATTGCTCTGTGTCCAAAACATAAAGATTCTTTATTGACGAACAAAAAAAAGCAACTGAAAGTTTGACATTTTTGCTTGGAAACTTATGAAATGATCAGTCGATTATCACAATTGGCATCTTATTTTCTTTTGATTCATTAAGCAGACAATCAGCTAATCATTTGCAATTCCACACCATCACAGACTTCAGCTTTGAAAATCTTCATAGACCAAAACCACAGCCATAACCACATTAAAACCTTCACAACATAATTCCAGGGTTAATGTATTGCATTAGCCACTCGGATGTTCCTGTTATTATGCACAATGCTTGCAAATGAATTATGTATGCAAAGTGAGTACCAGCATGTTACTTGGATGTGGTGGTGTTCCTCAAAATAAAAAGCAAGGATGATCTTAAAGTTATTTAAATAACAAAGCTCTACTCTACCTGCCCCTGGAAGAGACCAGCATCCTGTACAGTGCTGTCGGGCTTGTTCAGCTGCTCGTACGTGTTGCTCATGTATTTGTTCCAGAGCCGTGTCTCCTTCTCTGATGGGATATTGAACAGGGTCCTCATCTCCTTCTCTATAGTGTCTGGAAAGAGGGGATAAGCAACACTCGCTTATAATGTTATATGAGACACATTCAGTGGCCAACAACATATTTCCAGTGCGTATTTGGACATTTATCTGGTTATTTTTAATGCAAAATTAAATACACAGAACTCTCACCTATTGTATCAGCTTTGCTGAAATGGCGTGTGACCACATTTTCCATGTTGTCATTTTCACACAAGTTCAGTTCCAGCAAATAGACCTCCACCTTACAGTGCTTGACAAACATGCCATGTTCAACAACCTAAAGAAAAATAAACACATTTAGGAAGCCAATCCATAACTGAATGGTCACAGTAAAAAAGTAAAGTATAAAGTCAACAGCATTACCTTCCTGACGATGGGTCTCTGGCCATCAAGGCAGCCGTACCAGCTGACAAGCTTATTCCACGCCTCAGTGGGTACAAGGACATAGTCCAGCTCATCTATAAGGTGCTCTTTCAGGGCCTGAGTCTCCTGGTCTATAAGAAGAAAAGAGCAAAAAGATGACTACAGACTGAAAAAAAAAACAACTCCTTTAATGTCAGCGTGGGATTTGTGTTATTCTCAAGGACAACACCCCATTAATGTTTCTTTAAAGATAACAATCTTACCTGAGAACAGCCCAGAGTTATCAACTGGTCCTGGATACAGGCTACGTTCTCCAACATTGTACATGTCCCAGCTGTCGAAGCCTACGTACTTCTTCCATTGTTTGAACCACCGGCTGTCTATCAGATACCTGAAAAACAACATTGTTGGTGACGGTTAATGACAAATATATGAAAATTTGAAGACACATTATAGTTTCTCCTGAGCATCTGTGACTTCATAAAGGATTTTCTGGTCACCTATTATGTTTAAAATATCGAGTAAGGGCAGCAATGTATCAAGAGTTGCAACTGGTTTGTAGACAGTGCACTCAGTCTTAGTCACTCAGTCCAAACCCATGACATAATGCAACAACAAACAGCCTTGTCATTAGCAGATATAGCAACAGCAAGCTAGTTTGACTTAATCTCATCCCGAGCAAGAATCTCCTTTAGCTAATAGGCTTGCTAGCAGCAAGTGTTGGTATAGTTGACACTGGGGTCATGACACCCTGTTTACATGCAACCACTGTCAGAATTAATCTAAACAGCCTCATATAGGTGCCACGGTGAAAGCAAGGTGCATTATCTTTGCCCTTTCACCTGGGGTGAATTTCTCCAAGCTATGCAAAAGTGTACATTTCAGCTTGAAAAACAAGAGGAAGGGAGTTCAGCTTACTAAAAGTATCATAAAAACACCATCTAAAGACAGGCTCTGACTAATCTCAACAGCTATGTATGAACGTGTTAGAAGACAAGTTAGTAGCTGACATAAAATATAGGGCATGCTCTCTCCTTTGTGCCAATTTCTAACAACAAATTCGCCACTTGGAGTACGTTGATCTGACAATTCTCTGTTGTAATATGTAATTATTAAAGTGAATGATGTTTAATACATCTGGCTGCACAATGCCCCGGCCTGGATTGTCTTTACAGTCTCAAACAATGTTAGCTAACCCAGGTCGGGTTAAGAAACCTGTAGGACTACTTCTAACAGGCATGTCTCTACAAACAGGGAATGACATAGCTTTCTTTTTCCCATAAACGGGCCCATTTCCTGATTGCTAATATTACTTAAGTTGCTCCGAGCCGATACAACTGGCAGGAGAACACACTGCTTTTGAATCCAGGGCCTCTTCTATCAGCCGACTAGCCACTTCATCAGCCTTATCACAGACCACCTATTAACATTAAGCGTCAAGTAACGCTACTATCCCAATAAGCAACTCAGCTAGCCGTGTTAGTTTGGCTCTTTGCGGTAATAGCTGTTGCTACAAGCACAACTCCTCACAGGTAAACTGTAAAGTCGGGCTAGCAGAGGGGGTGCTAACTTGTTAATCACTAGCATGCCAAAATATCGATAGCACAGCAGCTTTCGATTTCAGACTTGCAACCACTGGTGTCGTTAGCTTGCTAGTTTTAGCATGTTAGCATTTCCTGTCGCTCACTCGCTAACGTTAGCTTGCTAACGCTAGCTGAAACACCCCAGCTAACGTTAGCCGGAGCCTACTCTTACCATTCGTCGCCCTTTCTTAGAGTTGTTTTCAAAAGTGACCCAATAGTCTGTTTTTGACTTTCCGTTGAAGGGGTTGGCATTTGAGCGGCTACCGGCTCCGAGTCGGAGTCAGCCGCGCCACCCGACTCGGGTCCGCCTCCCTCGGCCATCATGCAGCGAGTGTGCCGGTATCGTGAACGAGCGGATGGAAGAGACGCGCCTGGGCGAGCAGCAGCACGGCGCCGCTCAGAGGAAACCTTCTTCCTGTACGATCAGAGGAGAGCTGCTGCTGCAGCATCGCCACCGCCACACCGGTCACAGGACTGCCACAGGACTGCCACATGCCATATGGCGCTGTTTCATGCAAACAGTGAACCAAAGCGGGGGGGGGGGGGTTGTACTGTGTTATGACTTCAGAGCATCTTCTCCAGGTACTTCAACTTGTGTGTGGCTGCTGACTGTAATATTAGTCAAATTACTCGTTTGCATAATAATGCAAATGACAAACTGTATTGGGTGCATTGCCACAAATGACGAAGAACCAAGTGTTTAGTCAAAACAGGCTTTATGCTGTACAAAACACAGGGGAGTTACATTACAAAATAAACTGTCTACATACATCAAAAACAATTTTTCAATCACACAAACACACTCTCTGCCAACAACTAATCAGTTCTGGGTCTGCTTCCAACTCCAAGCAGCTGACTCAGAACAGCTGACCTATGACCTAACAGAGGAGTCATCAAAGACTGTTAAAGTATAATTAAATAGACATCATTCAGACCTGGAAAATGGTAGTGCCCTGTTTTTTTTTAAACATGATGATACATATGAAAATGGAGACAGCTGGTCTAGCTGTGCATGGCATAAGAAAAGAAGAAAAACACTAGGTAGTTCATATTCTATTACCTAATGGCATACAGTTGCAAGCTAATAATAATGCATTTCAATAAGCAAAATACACTCAGTTTCTCCCAAAAGTCTCCTTGTCTAAAAGGTGAGACAACAAAGCAATGGCCTCTAATTTGCATGAGACAGCAGCAGAACCAGTGTATTTGAAGTCCTTTCAGATATTGTGGAAAGGTGATACATGTGAAAAGACAAGGACCACAGATAAGTGAATGTAAACTTTGCATAACATGAAGGGATCAAAAACAAATCCCTGCAATGATCAAAAAATTCAAACTGAAGGCTCCAAGTAGAAGTGAGCAGGCCATCAGAAGATGCCGCTCGGCAGCTCCTTGCTAAACATGCCGTCAAAGTCCAGCTCTCTGCTCATCAGATCCTCCTCTACACTCTCCAGCGCCCACTGATGGTCAGTCAGTTCCAGTGCCTCCCACTCAGCCTGAGATCCAAGGACAGACATCACATGAACAGCAGAGAAAAACCCACACTCATTAATCCATCGAGCTCCAACTACAATACTACCTTGAAAGCTTTATTTGTATCTGCAGGCATGGCCATGGCAGCACCACTCATCTGCTCCTGCATGATCCTCGACTGATCCGCACCTGTGGGGGATTGACGAAATTATTATCTGGATGCAAACCATAGATACTGCGTTACAGAATTATAAAATTCACATGCTTTATTAAAAGTATAAGGTTACTTTTTTTTTTTTTTTTTAATTTAAAGCTTTTATTAAGGTTTCCAAATCAAGTTCAAAATGTCCAGTCATAATTTTGACATCATCACAACAAAATAAATGTATTATAATAGTGTTACAGTCAAAAACGGATTATTTGTGATTGTATTTATGTAAATGTAATTTACAGTGCTGTCAGATTGCTAGTAGACCACCTTGTAAATGCAGGTCCATGCCTCCCTTTATGTGTAACAAGCAAGAGAGCATGTTTTTTTGACCAGAATGAAATGTATGTTTTTAAAAGGCTTAATGGCATCGAATACAGATTAAAGGAGAATATTTCTTTGATAAAAACAAAGTGAATTTTTAAAATGACCCCATTTAAAAAAATAAATAAATAAATAAAAAGACAACACACTGGAATTGTTTGGATTGCACAAGTTGGAAACAATCCCACACAGTCAGCGCTGGAATCTTATTGTACAACTAGTAGGATACTAAAAATGTGAAAGGGGCTCTGTGGAACTTCTGTTTTGTGCCTGAGGCCAGACGTTCCAAATTAACGTTAGTTGCTGCTGCTCTGTTAGCAAAGCAGAGGGAGGCCCTGAGACAAGACACTTGAGAACATTCATAAAGTCATTTCCTCTGGACTGCAAGTTAAATCCGACCCGAGTCCTTCACAAAGAAACCCAACATCCAGCATTAAACAACCTCAGGCTTGTCAAAAGAAATCAATATATATTTAAAATGCTAAAAATTGTTAAATATAGCTCTATCAATTGATTTTTTAAATCACTGGCCCGGAGTCATCTGCAACTAAACCTTCAAATGCAACTACTCTCAGATTCTGTTTACTAAAACTGAATGTTGTTTTCTTCATATTCATGTTCATATTCCTGTTTATAGGAATTATAATTTACATTCACAACTATTGTTCAGCTGAACAATATTATCAAAAGTCCATCAAATAACCACTTGTACGATGATAAGGCTGTAATCACTGTTGTGAACTTTAAGTATATGAAGCATTTTCATGAACACATCAACATTCAATTATCTTAACATGAACAAATATTACCATTGTCTTGGCCCAGAATTAAAGAGTACATGCTTCGTAGTCCAAACACGTTGAGGAAATACCATGACGCTGAACTCACCCTAGATGATAAATGGACAAACAAACAAACCACTTAACAGGACAGTCATAAACTAGCTTACGCATCCTGATATTAATGCACAATGACTAATGCAGTTTATCTCCTTGCATCTTGATATATTCGTTTACCAGGAGGCATCCAGTGAGAGCAGCTCTATTCCTTGCTGCAGCATGGGCTTGAAGCGCAGAGTGAGAGGGAAGGGAACCTTAGCTGTGAGAATCAGAGCACAGAAAGGAATATATATATATATATATATATATATATATATATATATGATGACATAGTTCTGATATAAATTCTACTATGTTTTTAAAAGGCTTAATGGCAACGAATACAGATTAAAGGAGAATATTTCTTTGATAAAAACAAAGTGAATTTTTAAAATGACCCCATTTAAAAAAATAAATAAATAAATAAATAAAAAGACAACACACTGGAATTGTTTGGATTGCACAAGTTGAAAACAATCCCACACAGTCAGCACTGGAATCTTATTGTACAACAAGTAGGATACTAAAAATGTGAAAGGGGCTCTGTGGAACTTCTGTTTTGTGCCTGAGGCCAGTTATATATATATATATATATATATATATATATATATATATATATATATATATATATATATATATATAGTCAGAGCATTACTTGTTACAAATCCTGAAAAGGTCCAGTTGATCCAGCCTCCAATGAGGATCATGGGAAGCACGTTGGTGACATTTCCCTTCATCATGTCAGTCAGCATGCTGGGATCTGTTAGAAGACACAGTGTGAAACATAATATAAATAAATAAATAAAGAGACAACATGATGAATACTTACAAGCTATATAAGCAAGCATTACCTGTCATTGGAGATGGTGGGACAACCTTTCTTTTGGTCTTCTTGAAAAATCCATCTTCTTGATTATTGAAGTAGAACTTCCTCATCAAAAATGACTAAAACAAAGACAGTAAATCAGTAACATACATAATAAATACAGCGTCCAGTTTTTTTTTAGTTTTTGTTGCCTATATTTGAGACAACTGTGTTAAGATCAGTTGGAGAAATCATTTGGTGAAGAATAGCATGTATGAAACAATATAAAGAGGGACTCCCTACCTGTTTGGGAATGTATTTTCCATTTTCCCTCAGAATTCTGCTCCGAATCAGAACCTGGCTGTATTGGGAGTATGAACACATGTTAACAAATAAATTGAAATTAATTTGGATTTTGTTTTACAATATGGTGCCCCTCTTAAAGTTGAAGATTACATACCTGTCAGAAACCTGTTCTAACGTCAACTTCTTGTCACTCTGAAGAAGGATGGACACATAGTGACGGATGACCCCGACAAAAAAGGTGATGAAGACAATGGGCAACACCACCCAGAGTCGGATGTTGGAGTCCAGCAGAAGCTCCGGTTCAGCCATAAAGCCTGGTAGATTAACTGAGGATCAAAGACACAGCGAGAAATACTTACTTTTATAACATGGCTTTTTATTAGTCCTACCACTATAAAGACTGCTCATTGTAACAGTTTACTAGAAGCTGTATTTCAAGCTGTGACCGAACATCGACCCCACAGAGGGATGGGCTGTCACTCTAAGTCCATCTAGCTAGCTTAGCTAACCAGCGTCATTAAGGTAACGTCAGCTAATAATAACATTTATCAAGCTAATGAATTAGCTTTAAACAACCTCATATAACTTAATTACTTCACAAAGTGAAAACGACCTGTTCGTATAAGGACGAGTGGTGACGACGTGTGAAGCTACCACACATTTAAAACAACCGATGCTAATGGTTCGCTAACACTCACGTTAGCCAGCTGGCTACCTTCTTCCTGATGCCCGGGTCACAGTCGGTGGGAGCTGGCGAGTCGTCTTAGCGCCGCGGCTACCACCTGCAAAGTCTTTCCCAGCGGCGACAGACGCAAAACATGCGCTATTGTGAGGTAGTTAAATAAATTGTATAGTATTCAACAGCTCGCATCCACCAACACGGCCATTGCGCTGTGGTGTTCTCTCCAGGGATGAGAGCAGATTTTTTTTTTTTGTGCTTCGGTTGCTCATCCGCATCTCATCGGGACTGCAGCGCCACCCCGCGGTGATGGGGGGAAGTGTCTGTCCGGGGCCAGCCGCCGGTGTCCTTCTCTGCCTGCGGTGTGGTCCATGGTGGCACTCGGGGCTGACTGTGCAGGTGACAGTAGGTGACATGTTGCAGGGTATTTACTACACTTTGGGAGCAAAAGACATTTGGAATAGCGTTTTCAATGAGATGATTTAGTGGTTCTTACATTTGAACACTTCAGTTTGAGGTTAGTGATGCATAATGATGCATAAAGATTTCTCTTTACCACATCTAGCATCCCCTTTGTTAATCATGAAGAAGTCAAAGCATCTTATGATTGTTTTGTTGATAAAGGCAGACAGACATAGATGCAGATGATGAATGCTAGATAATCAGAATCAGAACCACTGTATTGATCCCTGAGGGGAAATTGCTTGCATTACAGTTGCTCGCATTCAAAAGTCTTAGAAAAATATGCAGAAAAATGAGAACTATATATTAGTAAGACTGATAAGAATAGAATAAAAATATAAGAAATGTCACCTGTTTGAAAATGAATGATGGTTTGGAAGACATGTGGAGCAGAAAGGAGCTAACTGGTTATATGATCAGGTGGAGGACAAGTATTGATTTAAGTGTTTCTGACTTTCTTTTGAAAAACAGTGTCAGATTTATTGACCAGGTATGTCAAGGCCCCTCAAACTGATACTGTAAACTGCTCATCACAAGGTAACAAGGTAAACAGCCTGTGTAGATTTATATTTGACAGTCATATAATTTTCTACATATTATTTCACAATTGTATGATATTCTGTAATATTTATATATTTTAAGGATAGTAGATTTGATTGATTTAACAGGGATTGTGCTAGAATATCATAGCACAAATCAAAATATGATGCATGACGCGAAAAGAGAAAGTAATTAATTTCACAGTTATGATTATTGTTCCTGTCAGATCAGTTATGTGGCTGTTTATTCATCTTTATTAGCCAGACTACAATGTACTGTGTCCGCCCCATTCCCGTTTGTAACACTAGGGGCGGTAATGCGCTGTTAGCTTGTTTGCTAACGGCTATTAAACGAAGGAAGAAGAAGAGTGTCCAGCTGACTGACCGGAACAGCGAGGAAACCTTCTAGAAACCCTCTATTATCAGGTCATTATCAGAACTACCAAGTTTTGTAATTTAAAGGTGCGTAAAACGAAATAAGTCGGTAAATTGTGTCATATTTCGGCTAACGGATGCCAAGTTATTTAAGCTAACTGTCCCATCAAACGTCAAAGCTAAGACACATAGCTAACATAAAGGGGCTGCTTGCTGCCTGTTTCTGCAGGACAGTCGATGTTGTCGAGACCACCTCCATCTGAAACAGAATTATTTATTTAGTGTTGTTGGTCGTTTAAAATCAGGGCCGTGTTATCATTTTCTTGGCACTGTGTGACCTCAGCCCCCCATATGTTACCTGAACCAATGTAGAAATCTGAGCCTTTTCGTGCAGCACAGTCAGTCTAAGTGTTTTTTTTGTTTGTTTGTTTGTTTTTGTTTTGCCTTTTTTTTTTTTTGAAGTTATTCAGACACACCTGCTTCTCAGCTACATGGAGTTAAATCAAAGATCAGTGCATCCCTTTGTTGATTTCTGTAAATACAGCAGAGTTTTTTTTCTGGCTGAGGTCAAACACCTGACTGATGACTATTGATTCCTAGCTTTAAAATGTTTTTTATGTTTCTACAGAGATCCTTGATCAAGCCTGTGCCCTCTTCGCTAAACCATGGGAGCTGATAAAAGGTAAGACAGACATAATCCAACCTAGAAGTGGCTTCTATTCAGGCTATTCGTGTGTCTCACCTGCACTCATTTTCTGTTTCAGGCTCAGTCGTGGTGAACGCAGTGGAAGGTACGGTTCTGACGGGAGGAGTGATGATCCAGAATGGCATGAAAGACGGCGAAGCAGAGATGTGGAGAGGGACTATGATCATCGTTGGGGTGATGAAAGACACAGAGAGCGGAGAGACAGAGACAGTCCAGAGGTGAGTGTTTAGGAAGACCTTAGTAATCTCATGTCACGTTTACACCTGTAGTAGAAAACAAAGCATTGCGGCTTTTAGTTTTTTTATAGTAACAGCATTGTTTTTTTGTTTGTCTGCAACAGAGAGGTCAAAAACGACGCAACAGCGACAGATCTGATGATGAGTACGATGGGGATTATCCCGACCACCACTACAAAATGGAGCCAGAGGAGGAGAGCAAGACTATTATGCTGAGGGGTCTCCCTCTAAACGTTATAGAGGATGATGTAAGTGTCACTGATGCATTTATCAGATCCTTATCTTTATTACATACAATATTAAATACAATCTTACACCTCCCTTTGGTCTAATTTGAAAAGCATGAAAGGGCATCACATCTCCAATATCCAATGCAGGAGAGGACAGGGAGTCAGAGAGGACAGAATACTCAAAGATTGGGTCCAACACTCCACTAAGAATGTTTTCAATCAACCTCTTTTTAATCTCTCTTTTTCACCACACAAAGAGCCAATAGACAGAAAAATCAACAAAAGTGACATCAATAAAGTAAAACAACTCTGAATCTTCTGAAAAGAAGGAGAGAGGCCAAAAGTAAATGAGCAGAGAGAGAATATAAGGGAGTATATAATATAAGTGTAAACCTGCACCACCACCAAGGTACATTTTTTACAAGGACCTGCAAATTGCTTGTAAAGAGTGCAGTTGTATTACAAGCAGGGAAGCGGGCAAGAAGTCAGCTCTAAAGGTAAAATTCAAATCTGTGATCTGACTTGGAATCAGTCATACTTGAGAAAAAGTCGGAGGCAGCTCCTGCACCAATCTAATTTAACTGACCTAATCTGAAGAAACATTTGGTCTGGCATGATTGCCATCAAGCAGCTGACTGTGGGAGGTTTGACGATCGATCCGGTGTTACCATAACTTCTGACAGTCTGTTCAGGCAAATTTTTTTATGGTTGAGGAAGCTGAAGTTGTCAGAGTGTTAATTCCAGCTACTTTTTGTGCTCCGACGACTTGGTATGGAAGAGGCAGCTGAGCGTTTCTAATGACTGTGAAATTGCAGAAATGTTGACTGTTTTGGCTTGACGTTAACAAAGACGGTTGCGTATTGCGTTGAACAGCTTTCATATTGAGATTAATTTGGCCTGCCTCCGTTTTCCAGATCCGCTCAACACTAGAGCAGCTGGAGGGGCCCCAACCTGTGGAAATTCGCTTGATGAGGAAAAGAAGAGGTGAGTGCTGCTGTTCAGAAGAGTGTCTCACATTCACCACCATGCTCTGTCCTACATGATCCACTTTTCCCCCCTGAGTCTCTGAGAGAAAAAAGCTTCTTACATCAAGTGTCAGAGGATCCTTTGTGTCACATAGATTGTCTGGTTTTGATGATATGGCCAGGTAAGGAGGTACCTGTATGTACTATATCTCTACTATTTTTGCACAGACTTTAGATGGCATAGAAAAAAAACAATGTATCTTCATGCCCTTGACCTTGTAAGCACCCTTCCCGACTACAGTTTTTTTTTAGTTGAATCGGACTTTACAAGCCCTTTGTGAGTTTAAATGTTGCACCAAAGCATTCTAACTAACACGCCTCCCGTCTATATTTGAATACTGTCTCTAGGTATAAGCCGAGGTTTCGCCTTCGTGGAGTTTTATCGCTTGCAAGATTCTACCCGATGGATGGAGACCAATCAGGTTGCCTCAACAATCACCAAGTTTAGAATTGCTCTTGGAGATTAGAGCCCCAATTAACTGACACATGAGTGACTGATCTTTGAGAGATATGCAGCATTTGCAATATACAGAGCTCAAAACTGCCAATAAATATTTTTGATTTCACACACTTGGAGATTATTCTTAAAGTTGTTTTCAGGTAGAAAGAAAATCTGTCAACTGCTTAGTTTTGTGTTTGTTATGAATTCACAATCTAAAGGTTTTTGCTCTTGGAAATTGCAATGAAATCTTTAGTTCTGTTACAAATATCGCCAGAGATGTACAGTGCAGCAAATTGCTGAATAAGCCTTTTGCCTCCCAAGAGAAATACTTCCTGTTCACAGAGTGGCCCAAGTAGCCCATAGCACATTCTGCTCCAGCTCAGTCACTTGGGATATTTTCTCATCTCCATTTAAAATCCGAAGACTGGGGTGAGACAGGGACGAGCTGGCAGCACTCCGTTCCCAAACACTAAGAACCTTTATTTATTTATTTTTTTGTTCTTTCTTTTGAGAACTCATTCCCTCATACACAGAACAGCAGCTTTCTCTCTGAACTTCATTCTGCCTCTGTTCCTTTTTTTACTCCCCGAGACACTCTACCGAAGCAGCGAGTGTAAAGCCTAGCCACTCTTTCCCGTTCCAGCTGCTCTCACTCATGGGGTGGGGTAGCGGCAGGACCTTACCTGCCTCACTCGCACAAGCATGTCCGAATTTGAAATAACTGGTGCCGTTTGACTTCACAGAACAAGCTGATGATCCAGGGGAAAAGCATTGCGCTGCACTACAGCAACAGGAGACAGAACGTTGAGAACTGGCTTTGCACCGCAGTGAGTATCGTTTCTAACTTGTTCAGCAAACTTTATTTTCCGTTTGCACAGTTCAACCAAATAAAAAAAGAATTACAATGTTTTGTGCATCTTTTTATGGACACTGTCGGGGCCAGTGAGGCAAGGGGTACTCAGTTGGTTGCAATCTGAACCCCACATTGCTAGATTCCATTAAATCCTAAATTAAATACAATATGTGTTACAACATGAATTAAGGACAGGTTTAGCAAGTAGGCCTGTTGCAGAAGGACTCTGAATGCTAATATGACAATGACAAAAGTGCATGTGTGCTGTTGGTACTACACTGTATTCCCATAAAATGGGAAATGTTCCCCTCCCCTCCTTTTTTTTAAAAAAAAGTAAAAATACTAAAAACAAAAACAACAAACCATTGTCATTTGTTTATCATAGTGTGGTGTGTATAATTTCCGCAAGAAGCTCAAGTGTTTCAGGTGTGGAGCAGCTAAAGTTGGTGAGTCAACTTCAACAAAATGAACCATATTTTATTTTTTATTGTACATCTTTGACTCTGTCCTGCACTGTTATTGTGGCTTGCACCACCTAATTGTAACCTGCATCTCACACTACTTTATCTTTGCCGAGTATAGACAGAGAGTCACCAGGACTCAGTGGTTCAAGTGCAGAGCCTCAACAGCAAGGAGATAACAATGGAGACAGTGAGTGTGTTCTTTAACCACACATTTCAATATTACATTCTTTCTCTAAACAGATTCTACAGCTAGCTTGTACTTTTTTTTGTGTTTGCAGCACTAATTTTGAGAAACATTCCCCCTCTTTCAACCGTGGATGGAATCTTGAACATGCTGGCCTCCTACGCCAACCTGTCAGCGGGCAACATCCGCCTCATCAAAGACAAGCACACAGGACAGAATCGAGGCTTTGCCTTTGTTCAGCTCTCATCTCCCTTGGTGTGCTATTGCTGCAGTTAACATGTGGTCATGATAACATGAGTCAGAATGTTTTTATATTTACATTTGATAACCTTACGTTTTCACTCCTTGTACAGGAGGCTTCTCAGCTGCTCGCAGCTCTCCAGCGCCTTCAGCCGCCACTGAAACTGGATGGGAAAACAATCGGTGTGGATTATGCCAAGAGTGCAAGGAAGTGAGTCACACACATTTACAGATTTATCCAGTTTTCTATAAATAAACTGCACGTAAGCTCTCTTGGTTCTGCACTGTGGGAACTGCATCATGTTGGGGGTTTTATTCCCAGATAGATATTATTATTCATTTGTCTTGCACTAGAATAGAATAAAATTGGTTCAATTTTGTCTAAAATTTGGAGCCAATAAATGACAGATTTGTATCCTGCATGTTCCATGATGAAGGTTTAACTAATCGCTTTCTGTCCTTTCCAGAGACTCAGCGCAGCCTGATGGAATCAGAGCCAATGCTCTCTCTGTTGCCAGCACAGCCATAGCTGCAGCTCAGTGGTCGTCCAGCCAGGTATCAGGTTTTCACTTGTGCCATCTTGTATTTCAAAGTCATTTAAATGTGTTGCAGATAAAACTCCTGAACTAAGGCATGTGGTGTTAAAGTAAGGCAAAGTAGACATGTGGCCTGAAATGCTAAGAGGTGGTGGGAATAAAATTGTATGAACAAATGTGAAACGCAGAATTTGTATGACTAGCGACTTTGTGTTTTCATGTGATTCAGAAAGAGTGAAGGTGATGGTGTGTTTGTTCACTTAGCTTGCTAGTAAGTTTTTTAGGGGGTCAAACAAACTTAGCTCTCTTGCTGTGGGTTGTTGAGGCACAGTGAGATCGACAGTATACGAAACAAGTCATTTGATTTATCGTTAATTAAAAAGATTTTGCTCAGTAGAGTTCAATGTGCAAAATGTCTTTGGCTACAGAACAGGTCTACTGAGTTTACACACGCATTTGCAAAATACTGGTTCATTTGTTAATGAGGTTTTTGTATGTTGTTACTGACAACTGATTGCTGTCATCCCTGTGTTTTCTTTAGTTACAGCGAACTTCAGTTCCCACCTCTGATCAAATTACTCTTCCAGAGGGTTATACACAACAAACACAGGTCAGTTAAAGACTACGTGACACTAATTTTATCTGTCTTTCAGATATATGTTGAACAGTATGCATGTAGATGTTTTGAATACATTTTTGTTTAATCGCTTTCAGTCTTTTTAGATATACAGTGAATATTACTGATGTAGGTGTTACTATTTGAATTAATTTTACCTCTGTTGTTTCATATTTTTTGTGATTTGTATTGTTTGATATGTGTTGTAATCTACATATGTGTACTTTCCTGTCTAAATAAAGGTTTGATGATATTGATAACAGTGATGATGATGGATGTAACAGTTGTCCCCTCTGATTGCAGGGACCGAATTATCAAGTATGGCAGCAGCAGCCTGAAGGATTGGCTCCTGCTGTTGGAGACGGATTACTCGGAGGTAATTTAAGCGATCACTCACTCAGAGAATAGCGCACTAAAAAATCATGTTATTGTTTGAGATTGCTGATTTCATCATTACCAACATGTCTTTAGCTGCTCCAGAAATGAAGACACTGATCCCTGTGGCCGCAGGTGTTGTCATAGCCCAGACAGCTCAGCTTTACCAGTCTGTTGTCGTCAGTCAGCCAGCCATACAGGTAGGCGGTGTATAAATATTAATACTTTGTACAGCAAACACAGCGACTGATGTTTTATTTTGCCACTCTTGTGTTGTATGGTGAATGCAAAATCTCATTACTTTCAGTCACAACAGGTGGTGAGGCCTGTCGAGGCAGCACAACAGACGGCTGCGAGTGTCTGCGCTGCATCACTGGTAACACCAGCGGCTACCAGTGTCGCAACTACTGCGTGTGCCGCCCCGACTACTAACACAACAGGTGAAATTAGTTTGCTATAAAATGAGTAGATCAGCTGTAGATCAATTTCATGTGATACAAGTTTTGTTTCATATACGCCTCTCTTTGTAGCTGTTGTTGCCCCTGACACCTCCACATACCAGTATGACGAGGCTTCAGGTTACTATTACGACCCACAGACTGGCCTGTACTATGACCCCAGCAGCCAAGTAAGAGTTCTGTCATCTCAATATATGTAGAGAATATCCTGCCAAACATTATGAATTTGTATGTAATTGTTTTCTAAACCAGATTATGCCTTTTTATAAAGTTTTACTTGTGCGTGTCATCCACAGTACTACTATAACTCTGAGTCTCAGCAGTACCTCTACTGGGACAGTGAGAAGCAGATGTACATCCCTGCACTGGCTGAATCAGACACAAGCACAGAGCAAGTGGCAAAAGAGCCGCGGGAAAAGAAGGAGAAACCCAAAAGCAAGTCAGCACAGCAGGTTAATGCTACTTTTTTGTTCTTGTTTGTTTTTGATGAAGGGTTTATGCCTCTGTACCAGCTGTAACCTGAGGCGTTATGTTATTAGGGATTATCTATCATATGGACGGTATGTCCCATACTTGTCAAAGAAATATCTCAGGAACGCCTGGAGGTAATTTCCTCAAATTTCCTGATCCAGGTCATGTAATTCTGTAAGTGCTGTATAGTAGGCTGCTGGATTTGTTTCAGTTTCTTGAAGACGTTTCATCTCTCATCCAAGAGGCTTCTTCAGTTCTAACTAACCGGAGGGGAGTTGCAGACTTTTGAACTCTGTGTGGGTCTGTCTGAAGAACTGAAGAAGCCTCTTGGATGAGAGGTGAAACTTCTTCAAGAAACTGAATCAAGTCCAGTTGCCTACGATACAGCACTCAGAAAATGCCTTTCATATCCAAAACCTTGAAGGTCAACTTCACTGCAGTTTTGAAATTTTGTTATTCAAAGATTGTTACCATATTTCATATTTTGTTTGACACTGAATTGGTGACACAGATGTTGATGATGTCAGAATCAGCTTTACTGGCCAAGCATACAAGGAATTTGACTTGGTTTTTTAATTTGCATACTAATAGACAATAGCAGTAGTCGACCACAAGGTCTGCGGTTTGTCCTGTTAAGCTCCATCTGATATTCTTTGTACCATGTGAAGAAGCTTTCCATCAGTCCTCTGTACTCACCTGTAAAAATAGCCTCTAAGAGGAGACAACATGTCTCTCACAGGAAATGACTCACTGGAATTATACATAAGAATTATAATAACACAGAAATAACCTCCATTTCAGCATTAACCGCAACTGTAATTGGGGCATGGGAGCGTACAACAGTAGGCGGTAATCAAAGTTACTGGATAGCTCATATCTCGTCATATAAATGATATCTGTACTTTTGCACTATTGTAGATTGCAAAGGACATGGAACGTTGGGCAAAAAGCTTCAATAAGCAGAAAGAAAGTTGTAAGAGCAGTTCCCAAGGCTCAGGACTGTCCAAGGAGGAGGACAGGAGAGAGTCTGCAGCTGCTGACGCAGGTTTTGCTCTCTTTGAGAAAAAGGTGAGAAAAATGACAGACTAACTTTTGTGTGTTGGACAATTATGATAACATAGTTTGCATGTAGAATATGATGATGAGATTTGTTGCTTGCTTGTAGCATACAGGGGGTTTTGACATACCATCATTCATGGCTGAACAATTCAAGGTCACAGAGCATCAGGAGACTTCAGCTAAGGTTTGTTTAGGCCTTTGGCTTTCTTTCCCCACTCCACAATTATCAATAAAAAAATAAAGCCCATAACACTTTTTTAAACACATTTTATCCGCGTTTGTATCGTAGACTGGGCCAGTTGCTGCTTTCAACGAAGACGGTGATGCAGAGGAGGGCGGCTCTGATCGCGCTGCCTGTGAAGATGGAAAAATAACAGACTGGAGGAAGATGGTTTGCCTGCTGTGTCGACGGCAGTTCCCCACCAAGGAGGCTCTGCTGCGTCACCAGCAGCTCTCTGACCTCCACAAGGTGAGAACGGTGACACAGCAGGCGTTTTAATCTGCAAGTAGCTATGGATATTGCGGGCTCTGCCATCTGTTCAGCTTCTATGCAAAATGAAAAAAAAAATGGTATTGTTCTTCTACCGTCTTTAAGATAAAGTATACGATAATATGATAATAACTTTGCAAATTGATTTGTAAATAAAGCTGCTTTTTGATTGTTTTAGCAAAACTTGGAAATTCAGAGAAGATCAAAACTCACTGAAGCTGAGCTGGAGGAGCTGGAGAGAAAAGAAACCGAGGTATTTTGGCACAAGATCACATCAATTATATTTGCACTGAGGGATGTGTTGAATTAAGTTTCATTGAGGGATGTGTTGAATTAAGTCCCATGGTCATTATAACAGCTGAAATACAGAGACAGAGCTGCAGAGAGGAGGGAGAAATATGGTGTCCCTGAACCTCCCGCACCAAAGAAAAGATTCTATCCACCACCAACCCCGACAGTGTAAGTGAAACAGTTTAATTCCCCCGCAAATCATGTACAGACTCTCATCATCCTGATTAACGCGTTTAATTTAAAACACTTTAATATCCCCCGTCATTCATCTTCAACAGAAACTACGAACAGCCCACCAAAGACGGCCTAACAAGTGACAATATCGGGAGCAAAATGTTGCAAGCAATGGGCTGGCAGGAAGGCAAAGGTCTGGGGCGCCACCACCAGGGCATCACCGCTCCTATCACGGTGAGGAGGCCAACAAAAAATCCTTTTTTTTTTATTTTTATTTTTATTTTTTTTTTACTTTTTTCTTGAAATTAAAACTCTCATCTCCCCAGCAGCTCCTGACAGATGGAATATACATGCTATTGTGTTCTTTCCCCACTCACAAAGCAATTAACACTGTTACCTGAGGGGCAACCTGTGTCCAATCTGCCTCCTCTAATGACCGTCTCTGCCTCTCCCCACAGGCTTCATTAAGGACTAAGGGCACAGGCTTGGGTATTAAAGGAAGCTCGTATGAACTCTCAGCATCTGACACCTACAAAGATGCTGTTCGCAAGGCCATGTTCTCACGCTTCACGGAGATAGAGTGAACTGGAGAGGGACAAGTAATCAGAACCATTATATCTGTGGCCGAATGGTCTTACTGTGAAAAGGAACCCCCCCCCCACACACACAGATTGTGCTGCCTCCTGTACTGTAATTTCTTTCTTTTCTAATGTATATATGTATTTTGTCATCTGAAGTGTTTTCAGTTGAATGAAGGTGTTAATATTGTACAGTGTTTATACATCAAATTATGTGCACCTGCTGAGGTTTTGTCTTTGTGAAAAATTGAAAGAATAAACGTGACAATTAAATCCGACCTTTGTGCTCAACATTGTCTGCAACTTCTCCCTTCTTCCTTTACAAGAAACATCTTGTTATGACAAGGATGTCAAACTTTGTCACAGTAAGCCTACTGGGCTGTATACCATATGGAAGTGAGATTGACATTAATGAACTCTTGGATCAATATCTAAAGGTTGGGGTGGTCTGAGAGCTGGAGAGCAAGCTGTCATTCTTCCAAGTTACCTGGCAGTGTGCAGTGATTGTTGTCAAGACTGAATCATTAAGCGGCCGTGTAGAGCTGCATGTTGATTTCATGGCTCCAGACTGCAGGTTAAGAAAATGGTCTGTTTGAGTTGAGGAAGAAGAAGGCATACTTTATTAATCCTCTTGGTGAAATTCACTTATTTCTTTACTCACTGGCGCATCATACACAAGAACGTGTGCAAACAACACCTATACACATGCATTAGTGTATGGAGAGATGTCAGAGTGAGGGGGCTGCACTATAATCAGGCTCCCTGAGCAGTTAACCAGTTCAGTGCTTTGCTCAAGGGCACCTTGGCAGAGCCCAGCAGGTGAACTGGCACCTCTCCAGCTACCGGTCCCTGTCCGTATTGATTTGTCCAATCACAATAATGATCCGGGGCTTAAAGGTGCAGTACGTAGGGCTGGAATCTTCATACTCCCAACAAGTAGGGGGCAGCATACCACAAGAGTGACTAAAACTGCTAAATGCTGCTAATGGTAGCTACTGTTAGCTAGTAAACTCAGTCAGATGTGCAGCACACGGTCCGGAGTAGTATTAGGAGACAGGATAGGCCGGGGCTAGCTGGTTAGCATGCTAACTTCAGAAGGTATCTCTGCAACACAATGCACTGAGACTCTGATTTAATCATGTTCTTCAGATAATTTTATTAAATTGTTTTAACTTTTTAAACCAAAAATTCCCACATAATGCTATGTTAGCGTAACTGACTTTCAAATGCTTTGATTTGTACGACCAACGTGATTTACTTTACTGTAAGTTAAGAAGCCGCCAAAAAATCGTCTCATTTTTAGAAGCTGAATCCATTGGTAACAATTTATTCAAAGTGTTGTTGATTTATTTAACAGTTTGAGGGGGCTCTGTGGAACTTCTGTGCTGTAGTTTATGTTAGCAGACTACATTTTGTAAACTGATATTAGCTACTATTGCTCTCTGTTCGCTGAGCGAGACGCTCGTAGGCAACAGAGGGACGGTGAAGGTCTTGTTTTTTGCGTCATACACAGAGCCCCTTCAAGCTCATATTTGATATAGTGTTTGGTAATTACATTTTTTACAATGCATCATTTCAAAAGTTCTTTAGACTTAAAATCTCAATATGGAACATAATCAGAGCTGGCAGGAACATGTAGCGAAACTTGGAGTCAAAAGTACAATAATTCCCTGAAAATGCAGGGAAGTAGAAGTATGAAGTGTCAGGAAACGGGGCTGATACTTCAGATTTGTCAGGCTGTAAAGGTGCTTGGATCTCGATTCAAGGTGCATGATTTATTTTTCAGAGATTTACCAGGGTTATAATGAGGTTTATATTCTTCTTTGTTGAATTACAGGCTTGTGTTTCTCCAACCTATTACAGACAATAGATCCGGCATCTCATAAGAGTCCAGTCATTAACGTGGGATGTTAGATAGACTGAAACAATGTTGAGCATCAACATATATGTAGAAAACAAGTCCCTGTTTATGCTGCATCTCCATCTCTTAGCCATCATGGTATGTTGTCGTCCATTATTTTTCTGCCAGGGCCTCCTTGGCTGCCTTCATATCCTCTGCCCCGAGGCTTAATGGCTGGCATGTCTCTCCAGCTCTCACTTCAGAGGGATTGGCAGTGTTTTTGAAGATGCCCCACAGAACATTTGCTATGTTTCTTCAGGGTCATCCCATCTTCACTGCTATTTCCTGCAAGAACCGAGGGAGGGCTTGAGGACAGACTGCTGTTTGCAGGCACAAAGATACTGTACAGTAGCTCCTGTCATCTTAACGGCTGTGTGCTCCTAATTCTGTCGCTCTGTGAGGAAAAACCAACACAGTGTGGCCACTCAGTATTTAATTTCTTGGACGGATTTTCTCAGCTTTGATGTTGAAAGATGAGTAAATATTCAAAGTAATTGGGGGGCATTCTCATTCATTTTAACCATTCAGACCTCCAACCCTGATGTAAAATTCAAGTGACAGGTTTCAGGTGAAGGATTTGAGAGACTTCATTATAAAGCTTCATTCGTGGTCTGATTGTATTGTATTGTGCAGATGTCACCGTCATATGAAGCATATGAAAAAAAAAAAAAATCACTCTCATCCTCATCACTAGGGGGCAGTGTCACTTTTGAGAGGGTATACATTCAACCAGTGTGTATTTAACATGATAAAATAAAGCAAAAACATTATCAATAACCCATTAAAATTGTCCTCTCACATTTGAAAGTGTAGTTTATGCATATTCTAACCAAAATCCCCACTTCTTTTGCATTTAAAACATTAAAGCAAATGTATTTATTCTGACGCTATGAGCACATTTTATGTGTTATTCCTGAGCAAACGTTTCCTCCATCTCACTGATTGTAGGGTTTTTTTTTTCTCTGTGCAGCAGCACTGCCTGTCCCAGGGTGACACCATGGTGTCCTCGCTGCTCCGTGGCACAGGGTGGGGAGGACAGCCAGGGATTAACATCACTGGCATTGTGTCATGATACAACCATCATAATGCTACAGCTGAAGGTTCATTTGAATCATTTGTTTCTCCTCAAGATAGCCCGCCCTCCTCCCTCACATCACCACAGTCAGGATTTCATGCGTCATACCAGGTGGCACGGAGAGGAAGGATGCCATCTTCTCCCCAGGTCTGCTGTTGAGTGACGGCCAACTACGGTGCAGATTAACTAACCCCGTAGTAGCAGAACGACGGCTCCGATCCCCCTGTTGATTAATGCTGCACCACAAAAACTGAACTGTGCTCACTGTCTCACAGGGACACTTGTGAATGCCTACTCAGTTTTCACATGGCACTGGCTCAGCTTACCAGAATCTGTGTCAGTTGACTAAGCCGTTTTGCATAACACAGTCAGTGGCCACACTCGCTGAATAAAACTGGGAGCAGATGAGGTTGGCATAATGCACAGCATGTTCCAAATGTATAGGGAATGTGTTATGAATCTGATTTCAGCAGAAACACCCTGTTCTCACTGGTTGTGCCACAGAAACGGCCTAGTCTTTTAGTCAGTTGTCTGGTTGAATGGAAAGTCATGTTAAGTATCAGTGTTGCACGCCAGAGAAAGAGCCTCCAGTTTTAAGACCTCCACAATATTATTCATATCACCCTCAGGTAGAGGAACAGCCCCTAGCTTCTTTTTGAGCTTACAAAATAGATGAGACTGGCTGGCATCATGCACATCATTCAATAAACATCTGGATTACTGAGTATGGGAGGTACAGTTTTGCCTGCAGTTAAAGGTGAAACAAAGATGCTGCTTAAGAGGAGGGTGTTGTGTCCTGCGGGTCCTGTGTAGCTGGTAGATGCTACCATGAGGAAAACTGGACAGCGCTCCAGTTGTTGTGGCCTCAGCGGTGCCAACAATAATACCACTTGGAGGCACTAAGAGGGGAAAAGATCACTGTTGCCACTTTCATTTATTATATCGAACTGAAGATCATCATTAATATTAATATTATATTAATATTATTGCTGAGAAACGTGGCTTTAAAGAAACATTATGGGTTTTTTTTTCTTTTAACCTCAAGACAACAGCTTGAGAGTCATGTTGATGGTACAGCGTCTTGTGACAGGAGCTATAACTTGTTTCTGCACTATGTAACTTTACTGAGACCACAGCGTTCCAGACATGTAACAACTTTGTGATGATGTTATGAGTTTTGTTGGTAGTCAGCACCTGAACTGCGTCAGACAAATTGTTACAGACCTGGGATTTGTTATTACGACAGTGGTTTTGCAAACTGTGGGGGGTGCCAAATTGCACAGTGTGTCAATTTCTACATAATGGTGCTTTAACTTTGATAAAAAAAAAAAAAAAACAACAACAACACATTTTTAATTTCTATAAATATCCCCCCCTTCTTCCAATATGGCCCACAGTTTTTAAAAGCCCCGGCTGTAGAGAGAGGCATGTGATGTGGAAATAAACAGGATGATACATCGTTACAATGTGACAAGTACTGACATGAGAAATGGAAGCTAAAAACAAGAACTTTGCTACATCATGAGGCAAACTGCTGAAAACTGGAAGGAAATGACCGCATGTGACAAAACAACTATAAGAGCACCAGGGTCTGGTGTTGTCCTTGACGCAGCATTGTGTCATTTGGCTGCCTCTTGTTTTGTTGGTGCAGTAGCTGACTTTGCTCAGCCTAAAAAAAAAAGGAGACGTCACAACGTATTTGTCACGTTGGTATGACTGAGCTGTTTGAGGGAGTATTTCATATTCCCTGGGAAATCCCCATGTTCGTACACAGGCAGGTGCTGAGGCTGAAGTCGGTGTTGTCATTTCAAAAAGCGAAGCTGTCAGGTGGATTGCGGTGAAGCCTCACTGATCTGGGGGACATGCTGTAGGGCGTCGTGTTTTCCTGCGTCTGACATGTTTGTGTTCCGTTCCCCAGGGATCAAGAAGGAAATACATCTATACTTGGAGCAAATGCACGACAAACAGAAGAACCCACACTGGCCATACTTGTCTCATGCAGGCGAGCCATTTAAAACTCTGCCCAGCTGTCCAAACAGAAGAAAAGTGAATTCAATAACCGAGGAACTTCGGATCCACACATTCATTTAGAGAGAGTTTAGATGTATTATTGAATCTTAGCATTCATTAAATTAGGTATTTACCTGTTGTTCTAAAACATGTTTGGGATGTTTCTCCCACGGGGCCTCCTGACAAGATCTGTTTGGAGGTTTTAAGTCTGATTCTGAATGTTATTAACCAAGATAGAGTGTAGTCTACGATTATGTTTGTTTGGGTACATGGAGCGAAGCGTGTGGTGGCATTATGTGCAGGAAATGCCATCAACTCTCTCAATACTTCTTACATAGTCTCTCAGTGTCAGTGCTGTTTTGATGAGCAGCCACACGAAGTTGTCCCACAAGCCTTTCCCGACCCTACAGGTAACCCAGTTTTAGGTAGAATGCAGTTGGAAAAGGGATGAAATTTGACGAGTTTAAATCGAAGCTGACAAAAAAGTCTGCTTAAAACTGGCTTCAGTGAGGGGTGACCAGTCTAGATCATATTCTGTTGTGGTTAAAAAACATGGTCAAGTGAGGATAATAACAAGTAACACGATGGTTATAATCTCGCTACACAAAAAATTACACAAACTGTAAACCTGGTAAACAGTAATAAAGAGTTACTAAGTGAATCTGTGATTACTAATTTTTTTGCCAATATAAGCTGTTTTGCAGGTATAGTGTTTAGTGTTTATCATCTTTTCAATTTGTGTGTTAGGATGCTAAAATTTCCCGATTAGCAAAACACAAAATCCAACTGAGGGTGAATACAGTTTCAGTAGCTCTGCAGGTATCTGGTCATGAAAAGATCACCAAAGCTTTTACAGATCCTGTGTTGAACATGTGGAAATTGCACACCAAGTTTCATGCCGATCTATCGAAGAGTTGTTGAGAAATTTCCCTAAAAACCACAAATGTCATCCTTATTGAATTCACTTTTCTTCTGTTTGGACAGCTGGCCAGAGTTTGAAATGGCTCGCCTGCATGACACAAGTGTATGACCAGTGTGGGTTCTTCTGTTTGTCGTGCATTTGTTCTTACTGGATGAGTGAAAGATTTAACCGCATGGTGGACAAATCAAAGGATGGCCAAAGTCATTAGGATTCTGTCATGGCTAAAATTACATATATTGTGTCCAAACCATGACCATTTGAATGAAGCATCATTTGGACACACTTTAAATGTATATCTGTGTATGTGTCCTCAACAAACAAACAACAGTTTAAACATAAAAATTCTGAAATTATAGCGTCTAAGAGACAAATCATTTACTTTTCAAACCAACTAAACTCCTGAGCTTTTTGATCCATAATGTGTTTGTTTCTTTGCTGCCTACACTCTCTGCCTATACACCCTGACATTCTTCCCTCTTTGGGCCTCGATGTTGCAGCTCCCTCCTGGAATGGCCAGGCTGCTCCTTCAGGGAATTCCTCCCGCAGAGAGGAATAATGCTCAGGACTCCTCTCTGTCCCACAGAGCTGTGTGTGTGTGTGTGTGTGTGTGTGTGTGTGTGTGTGTGTGTGTGTGTGTGTGTGTGTGTGTGTGTGTGTGTGTGTGTGTGTCTACTACAGTTCAGGCTCTTTGATCACAAAAGAGGAGGGTGGGCAGGTGGCCCGAGTGTGTGTTTATGTGTGTAGGAGAGGGGACACTTTGTGAACCTCTTCTGTAAAAACTTTCTCGGATGATTGAAGTCTGGAGAGAATAACAAACAGCATCCCCCAGAATGACAGATGTGTCCTCTTGATAAATGCCTCAGAAACTCCCTGATTACTCCAGCTTACTGCGTATTATGTAACATTCACAGTCGCTGGCAATATGCTGCTTTGTTTTCGACCAATGCTGAAGGCGAAGTCAAAATTAAATCATACGAAATTGGATAATGTTTTCCAAAGTGGTGATTTAATTTAACTAAAACAGCTTGCATGTCAAAGGATCCATCACCGCAGCACACTCCATCCACTGATAGAGACAGCGTGATATGGTTGAAAGCTCCTTTAGAGAATTAAACAAGCAGATTGTCAAACTACTTTCTCCAAAAAAAACTTCCAATCAAAGGCGACTCGCACACGAACTCCTAAAAGTGAAATCAAAACATCTGCTGAGCTCACATATCAACAGATCCATCTCCAACCCATCTGAGCAAACTCCAGCCATTAATGAAGACGATAAACGCTTTGAAGCGCTGGAAAAAAAAGCTTCAGTTGTGTTTGTATTGCCTAGTGAAAGAAAATCACTTTTCTTTTAACCAATAATTTTGAGGGAAATATTATAAGGTTAAAAACATTCCTCTGTACAAAATCTGACTAAATGTTGACATATGGATCATATTCTTCTCTTCCTTATTTACCAGGTTTGTTTGAGCAAACAACCTGATGGACTGAGCAGGCATGTAATGCTCTTTAACACCTACAGCCTGACTCGCGTCTATATTCCCTAGAGCGTAACGTCAAGTGACGTCAGTGTCAGCTGATGTTCACACTGTATGAGCATGAGTCACCACCACTCTATTCACAAGTCATTATTAATAAACCTCCACCACACTGCCTATAGACCTACATAAAGCTCCATCACACTGCCTATAGGCCTGTGTAAAGTAATTGTGTAGTAAGACGCTTACTGGTGGTGACGTGCAAATCATGCGAACACAGTGTAGTCTTTCTACAGCTCTAACATTAGCTTTTTTCTTCTAGCAATTTTATCTACACTTTGAAGTCACAAAATTGGTGATCACCTGTGGAGATTATCGTGCTAAACAAAACATGTGAGTATCATAAACCCGTGTTTGCCACAGAGATTATCTTGTGGTGATGTTAACTTATGGGTTAGCCTACAAAATTACGTCATCGCTACACCTCTCTACAGCCAGTGGGCGATTTGAGGGGGTGTGAGAGGGGGATGCCAGCCCCCTTGCTGGCAAAATTTCACAAAATGAATCTTCCCTTCCCTTCCATCGCACCTCTCCACTCAGCGTTGCTGTATATACGCCAGCACATCGAGCCATCCTTCAAGAGAGACATGAACACATAAACCTCCATCTCACTGCCTATAGTCCTGCATAGAGCTCCATCTCATTGAAACCAGCTCTCAGGTAATTGCATAACCGCATCATTTCCACAGCATGACTATTTATTGCCATCACCCATGAGTGGACTGTGGATGATCACACAGTGAATGGCATCTCATGCCCAAATGATGAATGCACCAGGAGATTGACCTTAATTGAGTTTGATCGCAGCATCTTCCAGCAGGGCTCAGCAAAATAAAACTGAATGGGTTTAGTGGTCTGTGATGAGATCTCTTCTTCCTATTTCTCCCAATTATGTGCACGGCTGGGGCTGTGGGGATGTGGGGGATGAACAGGAGGCCACGACTGACCCTCAGTAGAATATACAAGATTGTTTTAAATTTGTTCTCATGAAGGCTATCAAGGGACAGATGTTTTTTGTTAGGCTGCAGGACAATAAGTCTCAGGGATTTTTGTAAAATTTGAAAATAACTCCTTTTTTTCTTTTTCCAGACTTGCCTTTGAAAAGTCTGAATCCACTTATGTATTTACCACAGTTACCACAGTTAGAAGCTCTTATGTTGTCTGGCAGATTTGCTTGACCTCACATAAGTCACAGGCTCCCATTGTTTACAGAAATCCATTCAAAGCTGTTCGGAAGACTGTGCTGCTTTGCTGATGTAATACATTAAGTTCAACTGTGTGTGTCATACACTCTGTACAAAGATGAGTCTACACTTCTATTAAGAATCTTTTAAGTGACACACTGCTGTGTTTTCAGCTCATTGTGCAGTCCTGTCGATGTCTTTATATTGTTTTTTGTGGATAACATTCAAACAACTATGCGTGACTTTCTATGTGTGTGGAAGTAACAGCGTGGTGTGGCTTGTAGTCCTAAAATCCGTGGAAAATGGTTAGCATTTTTGCACACCCAGTTTCCTCATCTCAAAGTGTATGAGTTTTTATGAATGAGTTTTTTTGTTTTTTTTTTCTCGGTTAAACGCCTTATATAAGGTCTGTGGTTACGCACAAGATATTCACATGTTTTGTTCTACAACATTAAAAACATAAGAAAATGTCCCACCATTTAACTATAGAACGCAGAAGTGTTACTTTCAAGTGGCTAAATAAGACTACAGACGTCAAGGACATTGAACATTATCACAATGAACACAATGAGACTCACCTACTCACTGGTCCATCTTTGCAGGACAATTTTAGTTACATACTATTGCAGTTTTAACTTTGCTACTTGTAGATTGAATACTTTGCAGAAATCGTGCAAAGTAACTCTGAATTGTGTAGTAAGATGCTTAGTGGTGGTGACGTTTAAGTCATGCGACTGCAATGTGTTCTTTCTATAGCTCTAACATTAGCTTTTTACTTCTGGCGATTTAATTTACGCTTCAAATTCACAAAATTGGGGTTCACCTGTGGAGAATGTCGAACAAAACGTGTCAGTACCATAAACAAATTGTGTTTGCCACAGAGATTGTTGTCAGCGATAATCCAATATTCAATTCAGACATCTCACAGGCTTTTTGTCCAGGGAACCAGGGCCCTTGCCCAAATCCCCCTTGTTAACCATCTCTCTAGAGTCAGCGCAGCCGTAAATAGACCAACAGTTCAAGCCATCTTTCGAGGGAGACATGAATACAGATTGTTAACTACAGGGTTAGGTTAAAAATGAACAAATCACCTGCTGAGTTACTTGACTTTACCACATGGCTCAGTCTGTGAGGCTTTAGAGCACTCTTGCATATGGCATCTGCGAGATAAAACATGTTAATTGCCGCCAGACTTCATTAGTCTCTCCGCTCAGTGGTCATCCGACTGGCGCTGCAGACCTTTGCTACACCCAGTTTCTATGGTTACACCTTGCTGTGCACTGCTCTCGCCAGTCAGAGAGTCCTCTGGAGAACCACACATGCATCACCTTCTCAGCTGACAGAAAGGTGAGGCAAGGTGAGACTGAGCACACTCCCATTAAAACAAAAAAGAGAGAACAGGGGCAGGTTCGTACAGCTGAAAGGAAAGGCAGTGCCTCCAGAACCGGTTGCCAGATGTCCTTCGCCTGCTCACCCTCTCCTCCTCATTAGTTGGCAGCTCTTAAATTAGCACAACCAAATAGGAATACGAACAACCAGAGGACAGTGCTCTGAGGCTGAACCACATGCGTTTTTCGTGCACTTGATCAAGATGCTCTCTTTGAACTATAGCATACATCTGTTGAGCTCCCTGGCTGCTGACCTCTGGGGGACGCACCGGCCACTTTCTCAGCATCTCTGGCCCCTTTCCTCTATGGGTAGCCCGTCCCCCACTGTGTCACCCCCTCAGGCCAGATGCTGAGCTTATACGTCCCAGAGGTTGAATGTCCTTTGCTTTCCACAAGGTCAGGTTTACTGCGACATCCTCAAAGGACACTGTGGTCGACAGAATGTGGTGTAAGTGGGAGGAAGAAAAAAATGCAGAAAGCGAGAGAGTCAGTTCTGTGGAAAGCGTGTGTTTTGGGCTCATGTGCTCCAACATGAAGACATGATGATGATGATGTGTGTGTGTGGGGGGGGGGAACCTGGTCTAATGTGACTGTCAGGTGTGTGTCGTCCTCAGTGAACATGAGCCGGGGAGAGAGCGGGGGAAGGAATAAGAGACGATCCCCGGGGCGGCGTGACATCAAAACGCGCCGATGACCTAGAAACGGAGCGTGCGTATCCTGTGTGCGTAAGCAGCAGCAGCAACAGTGGGCTTTGTGGCACATGGCTCAGGCAGCTGTGCGCGTTGGTGACGGTTCACACATGCGTTGCGACTGCATCGATTTTATCTTTATACGGCCCGCTTGATTTTTATTTTTGGAGTTGATGTAATAAATGCGTGAAGTGTGTGTGCGTGTGAGGTCGTGTGCGTGTGTGTGTGTGGTCCTCGCGGTCATTCCTGGTCTCTATTGTCTCATGATGAGCGCACAAGCACGACGATAAAATCCACAACTCGTGAAACAAAGACCCGCCACCGATACCTCCAGCACGATTTAAAAAAAAAAAAAAAAAGCAGCGAATGATATCAATCTATGGTCACCATTTCTCGATTAATAATGAGACAAAAAAGGCGCGTGCCAAATAGAGGGGGATGGTGGTGGTGGTGGGGGCTCTCGTGTCCCCGCGCGCACGCACAACAAAACATTTGATTGGCGTCGCTGTGCGTGCGGTCGCGCGGTAGGCGGAACCTGGACACTCTTCACATCCCACTTTTGGAGGAGATTATTACGAGGACAGTTTTTGTGGGAAAACACATGACATTACCGCTGCCTGTCTGGACGGAAGGCGGACGGACGCAGAGAGGGACCCAGAGGCAGGACGACACGGCACCGCACGGCACGGCACGGCACGGCACGGGTCGAGGCAGAGCCGAGCACCGAGCAGCGAGCGAAGCAGCAGATCCGTGTGGAGATATTTGGAGTTGGAGGAGGACGCTGGTACTTCTCTGGTAAGGCGCTGACACTTATAATGCCTTTATAATGTATTTAAAACTTGTGCGTGTTCGTACTTACGTGTATGTGCATCACTAACCCTGCACCGAGGCTGCGGAACGGGGAGTTAAATGTGAAGTCAAAGTCAAGACATGCCGGAGAGAGAAGGTGACATGACAACCGTGCTGCACTTGTTCCTCATGCTCACACTCGGTGCCTTCCTTCGGACGACACAGACCTCCTTTGTGAGCGCCTTCATCCTCGGGGCTTATCAGAGAGAATCTAGATAAATGTTTACTCTGTATCCCAGCGGATGATGACAGAGAAACCTCTGTTTTCAAAAGAAAAAAAAACAGTTACCACAGCCTCTCACTACCATGATGATCAAGCGGCCAAGAAGGATCAAACTTGGGCGTTGAAGTGACCTTTTGGAAGCTCCCCCATGACCCTGTGATGCACAGTGGCTTTCATTCCTGCCTTTTGCTGGCACTCACGACTTGGAGAAGCACCGCGTCAGTGATGCATGTTTTTAGTCATCCTTGGCCCCTGCAAATGCATCTCACAGTTCAGAGCGTCATATTTTTTTGGATTGACTGCCCATATTTCTAAAGTGCTGTGTTGGCAGAGCATCCACAGCTGGCCGACACCATCAAGAGTCACAGTGTGGCCACAGGTGCCATCTGGTCCTCGTGTTTTGTGACCTCGCCTCATCTGAGCAGGGACATACCCAGGATTTTGGTGGAATGCCAAAGTCTGACTTTCAAATCATATGGTATGATGTTTTTCATACTGGGGTCATTGAGTGGCTTGTAGTTGTAACGACCCAATTTTTTGGGGAAGTTGGATGAAGAAGGAAGAAATAGGGTTGGCTGTTTTGATTGATGGAGATTTATATTAATCTGAGATTGATCAACGACTGACTGTTAAATAGGGGTAGTCAGATTATTAACCCTGGATGATTATCGGGCTGCAATTCAGCATTTTCCAATTATCAGTGTCAGTGATTTTTTTCTGTTTCTGATAAAATAAACAAATTTTTAAAAAAAGTGCTACAGTACCTTGGTTCTGATGCAACATCCTCTCACACATGTCCTGCCCACAGTAATATCTGACTAGTAACACGTCACAATTGATAACCTGTAAACACTGAATAATCTGAATCTGCAAAGTAAGTAGCAACCAAATGCATCAAATACGTTTATCAGATAAATGTAGTGGAGAGGAAGTAGAGAGAAGCAGAAAATGGAAATATTCAACTAAAGTACCTCAACATTGTACATAAGTGCTGTACCGGAATAAGTTTTCTTTGGTTTATTTCTTTACGGGTTGTTCAAAATTCTGACACAAAGATTTCTTTTTTTTACTGCAAGTGAATATCTGTCCCAAATAACAGTTTCCAGTCCCCTTGATTTCTAATAATCAGTATCATCCCTACTATAAAGACTTTTTTTTTTTTAATCTTCAAACTTGACAAAAAATAAGCCACAGGTGATTCCTTTAGACAAAGTCCTCTCAGATAGGATGTCTGTGGTTTAATGTGCATCTTGGTGCGAGACATGAAAAGGTTTGGGAACCAATATAACGCAGCTTTTTAGCAAATGTGTATAACTTTTGTGTTATTGGTTTGACTTATGTCGGTACATCTCGGTGCTGAATTTTCTTAAATAAAGTAAGTATACATTACAGTCCAACCTTTATATTGCACTAGCTGGTATAAGCAGCTGACATAAGCCTATCATAAATATATGTGTGTAATGTTGTCAGGTATGTTGCGTTATTAAAGCTTTTTTAAGATATTATAATGCAGAAGAAAGATGCTTGTGGTTACTAGTAATTCTGAAAGTGTTTCAGTGCACAAACTCATTTCGGACAATAAAGGTTTTTGTTGAAAGAATAATCTAAGGTGCACCAGTGAGACCAATAAAAAAATATTTAGTTGCACATGACAGATTTTTTTTCTTGCTCAAATGCAACCAAAATGGTTTCAGCCTGGAGCCATGCTGTAAAACATTCTGCCTTCATTACCTGTCTATCTGACAATGTTGGAATTTTCCGCTTCCTCACATTGGTATCAGCATCGCCCTCATGATTATAATATTAGTTGGACTCATAACATGAGTTTTAGTAAATATTTTCATATATCCAGTAAAGGCGAGATGCCAGACATCCTGACTGGATGAAACTCTTAACAGTAGCATGACTTCTGGAGTCACCTTCAGCCAGCAAAGTTGCCAGTCATTCTCTCCTCCACGATGAGTCATCTCGCAGGCCTGTGGGCAGCAGGTGAGATTGTGACTGTTGGACTGGACCAGCCAGAGCTGGCGTGAGGAGAGCTCTTGTGTGGCCCGCTTGGCCTCTGCTGTTATAATTGACTGACTCCTCTCGCTGGCGTGTCATGGGCCCATGTGCTGCCACCCTATCCCAGAATGAAATCACAGTGTGAACACCAACAGACTGATCCGGCCTCAGCCTGCATCAGGCGTGCTGAGCTTTTGATCTGCTGTGTGATTAAAGCCTTGTGTGTTTCAGACTGTATTTGTGTACATGTAGCGTAGATTGAAAAAGATATTGTGATTTAGAAGTCATTGCCCCTCGGGTTGATTGCAAGATGTATCTGTTGACATGAAAAGTCATAGAGAGTGAGGAGTGCAGTGCTACAAAGTTCACGGCCCTCATTCACAGCTAGAAAAGGTTTGCTATGATTACAATCATGTCTCTTTCCAGTCTTTGGCCTTCATATCAAGCCCGCAGCAAAGACGCTCTGACAGTTGTATTTAGTGTACTTAGTAGTTTTTCCTCTCTTTCAATCAAGATAGATGAGAAATGTTTGTGGCTTTTTCTCCCGTTTCTTCTTATCTTCATCACTGGATGAGACTGAGGTTTACTGAGTTAATATTAAATCTGATCAAAGCTCTGTGTCCTATTTAAACGCTGTGTTTTCTCATCCTGTAGCAGTATTGGTTTACCTCTGTAGGAATGAAAAGAAAACATGAAGGGATTGTTCGCTCTTAGGAGGGTAGTGGAGTGCAATGTATTTCGCTGTGAGAAGAAAGGAACACCCTGCTGTGACTTTGTCGACGGTATTAAACCCTGAAAGGACATGAGCTCCTATGTGGCTTTGAGGTTTTACAGAGATTTGATTTTGGTCTTTGAGAAGGAAAACAGAAGTATTGTCTTAACTCTCTCTCTCTGGTTAAACGAAAGGCGATGTTGGGTTTGCATGGTCAAAATTATATTTTCATGAGTTTTATCAATGATTTAATTTGATGGGATAGAAGATGTAGGTCATGTGTGATGAGTCTGTGTTTTGAGAGCACATACTGTTTACTTTGATATTATTTATCAAGCTAATTGATGCCAAGGGAAGTTGAAAAATTAAATCAAAATAGAGGACAAAAATTGCAGTTTGGATTGTCGGTCGTGATTGCAATTGAATAGATTGTGATGTTATTCTGCGACCACATTGCCAACCCCGAGTTTTAATCTGATATTTTGTCGAAGTAAGGTATATCCGTCCCTCTGAGGGCAAGGAAGCTCATTTGCCTGTGCTTTGGCAAATCACAGTGTTTCTACATTTTCCAAGTGCAGACTGGTTTATGAAAGACTTCTGGTATGTGGGGGCATATTAAGGGACATCACAGATGAAGTTCTGCTTGGATAAGGTCATACCACTTTAGATAAATGGCAGCCCATTGGTTAGAGGAGCTCCATGTAGGAGCAGATTATTAGACCCTCAACACTGTGCTGACCACTAACCAGGAATAGATTAAGAGTCAGTGTCTTGTGGGAACAACTGTCTAATGTAATAGAAACTTCATATTGGCTGGCAAAAAAAATGCATGCACTGTTGAATCTGAAGTGTGACAGCATGCGTAATACCACATTAAACCGGGAATTTCAGTGGTGTCTCAAAGGATCCATGTCTGGGAGCTGTGAGCCGTTTTGATTGAAATGTTTTGCTTCATCTTAGATTGATTGATAAGGCTGGGATAGATGACACACACACACACACACATAAAGCACTTTCTCACTTTCCCTCCTCATCGGAAAGTCAGAGTAAAAGGTCGCTTGGGATCAGGGTTGAAACGATTTTGAAATCAAGTGCAGGATTGGCATTTTTTCCAGTCTTGTTTTTCTATCCACTCCTTTTTACTTATGCATGTTCAAAGGAAGAAAATCCAAGTCTTTAAGTACAACAAAGCTAGCTTACTGGTAACTTGCAGTTGCATTTCCTGACACTTACCCTGTGTGCACAAAGATGATCAACTGAGATCCTTTATTGATTTGTTTGGGGGAGAATGTTTTGTCTGTTGCTGAGACGGTGGTGTCTTTCTTTTTTTTCATACTCTAGAGTCTTTATTTGTTGTGAATATGATTTGAGCTTGGCCAACTATATTCTGCAAAAAATCCACCAGGATAAAGTCAAAATGTTGCTGTGAAATGACCCTCTCTTTTAAAAGAAGAATTTGAAAATGTTGATGACAGTTGTAGTGCATAAACCCAATGATCCAGGGCTCCAGGGTGTGACTGCTTTGGTCGCACATGTGGGCAAATGTTTGTTTAACACTTGAGGTTATCACAATTTCTTCTTGGCTGTGCTGCGATATAAATGAAGAAAGACACATATTCTTTCTGTTTCTAATAGTATACAAAACATGTGGAGAAGTCATATTAAAAGGTGTTATTAGGTGCACCTACATTATGAGCTGGTGCACCGATATGCAACCATTGTGAAAAGTTAGTCTGGAGCCCTGTGATATGTTTGCCTTTACAGGTCCAGATGCAATGGTCTAACAATGGCATAGCTGTCAGCTCTGAACATTTTAGAATCAAATGGATCTGTGGATTTTGAAAATTGTGACAAAAGAACAGATTATCATTTGGGGCACCTTGCAGACCCCAAAGTCTAAATACAAATCTCTGACTCTCAGCAAGAGCTCTATTTTTGCTCATTATCCATCGTTGGCCTATTATACCATTCTTAGTTCTATAAGGGATTTGATATTTAAGCCTTACATTGATCTGCTTACGGTGTCTGCCTGCTGTGCTTGTGAGGTCTCTGTCAGTGGACTGGGGATTTGGACTTCTGTGGTGCTGCAGCATGTGACAGAGTCAGCAGTGCAACATCACCATGGTGGTCACACGTTGCGCGAGTTGTACTCTCAGCTCTCTTTCTTTCGCTCTCCTCCCATGTGATGAGGAGGAAGCAGGAGGGAGACGGGTAGCAGATGCCAGAAGAAGATGGGACTTTGTTTGAGGGCGCGTGATTAAGAGAAAGACAGAGCACTGTCACCACTGAACAGTGTGGTGTGAAAGAGGACTGTCTCGGTGGTTAGCTAATTGAATTCTGGCTTACTGTTCTAACTAATGTACAGCTGGCATACGGTTTCCTTATAGACACTGTGCTCTTGACAGAGTCACTGCTGTCCTTTATGTTCACTCCCTTACAGCTGTGGTACTTCATGGTGTGAAGGAGCCACAGCTGACGGAAAGTCAGAGTCCAATGTCTCTTTTACGTCAAGTAAAACATGCTCAGTAAACAGGTAGAACTCTTAACCAGTGAAGGTCTAGTCCAGGTCTCCATTAGTATCATTGTGTAGCTGGCAAGCTATTTAAAATATGACTGAATTTACTGTGTTCATCCAGGAAAAAAAGGTGGTATGTAGCTGTAATATTTAAATATTTGCACGTCATTTACCATCAATACATAATCACCTGCAGTGTATCAGCAGCGCTGTGTGTTTGTCAGATATTTTTGGTTTGCATTTATGTAGCTATATTAAACCGTCTTGATGGGAAGAGTGTGCAAATCATGTCTGCTCTCACCATGACTTCTTCTGGCAGTGAGTGTACTGGAATTCACGATTTTTATTCCAGTGCTGTATTTGACAGCAGTCTGAGAACAGGCCAGATTTGAATTGGCATTGCCACGCCAGCATTGTGTTGCTGTCCAGGCCGGCACTTATCACCCTCTTTTAGTTCATTCAGATAAAATGAATGGAACACATGTGGCATGTGTAAATGCATTTCCTCTCTGTTTAAGGATGTTACATCCATCCCAGTAACTCTCTGCTTTGGGCAGAAGAATTTAATCTGATCATGCAATTTGGCGAAGAAACTAATTAAGTTTGTCTTTTAAAATACAAACATTTAAAGATATTGGTATCTTATTGTATCAGCCATGAGAAGCAGTTAATTATCAATTATCAGTATCAGCTGAAAAAAAATAGTAGATAAAACACAGTCTGGCATCTTGTAATCAAACACTTACAGTGTTGTACACATGGTCAGAGCACTGCATGTAAAATACGTTATAAACTCTCCTTGTGACAGTTAATTTGCTGTTTGGCTTTTAGGCATCATAGCACAGTCCTTGTGCATTCTGCACAGAGGTGATGAAGGCAGCTCATGAGCCAGAAAAGCCACAAGGCTGAGATCTCACTCATGACAAGTGTATAATTTGAACTAAATACACAGTGTTCCATCAAAACAGATGTCCGACTGCACAGAATCTCAATAATCTGTCAAATATTTGAAACAGGTCATCAACTTAAGTGCAACATGACATTCAGCAATCTTTTTTTCTATTAATTTTGATTGGCTGCCTCTTTTTGTTGGGACGCACATTCCTGCTTATAGGTCAGAAGTCAGACCACAACACTCGAGTTAAGTCAACAAACAACTTTTATTTCCTTGCCTTCTAGTTGCTGTTTATAGGTGCACTGAGGAAGTGTCTCTGTTATACTTGCTTCAAACATGCACATTGTCTCAGGCGAATGCAGTTTTGTTTGATAGAGAATTGTGCAAATCACAGGAGGAAGTCTGCTCGATAATTGATTTCCCTAGATTTAATAACCTTCACACCGGGCAACGACCCGGAAATATCGGCAGAAGATTGGGACAGGGACTGCAATTATATAAAGGCATACATAACTAGAAAGTAAAAGACAGCCGATAATAAATGCACCATATTTCACTTTTTTATAGAACCAAACAAACAGGGGTGCAGGAAGTTTTGGTTTAGACATTTGCAGTGTGCTTTTATTGTGTTTGACTTTGGTATTTGATTGTCTTTTATTTCCTCTTGTATTGTTACTGCCTGTAGTCTCTTTCTGTGTAATTACTGACTTAATGACTCGGTCTCATTTATTGAACAAGATGCTAAATACATTCTAAGCACAAATTAAAGCAAACCTCAGCTCCCTGCACTTAAATGTACATAAATCTGAGCCTTGATATGGTATTGATTACTTTAGTCTTACATCTGACCGTTTCCCTTTTGTTTTGTCCCATAGGACTTTACCTCTGTCCTCAAGACCATCTTTGTAGCTGCCTGCATTGTCTTAAAGCCCGGTCTTTGGACTTCTGTGTGTGGCTACACTGCTGCCTTACTGCCCCCTCTTGTCCGTGGGGTGTCCAGTGTTAGAGTTGAGCCAAAGTGACAGATAGTTTTGTGCGATTCTATAAATAAAACACATTGTCAGTGAGTCACCAGGCTGGGCTCGCCCACTCAGGCACGTCACAGTAAAGGCGACACTAAAGACAATACACATTGCAACATACCTCACTCTCTCCTCGTTCCAGTCTCCTGTTATTGTGCAGACAGCCATCATCCTTGTGCTACAGTGAGCCAGTCAGGTCAGGAGACAAAACAGTAAACTTTTGGCTATTTTTAATATTTTTAGTTTTTAGTTTTAGAGGAAATATACAAATCACAGGACTACCCAAAATCACCATGTGTGATCTGTGTCACTGAAGAGGAGGTATGGTGGAAAACAAAGATGGTCTTGGAGTTGGTTTTGCCATCAGAGTAGAGGTTTTCTACCCGCCAAGAACTCAACAAGTTGGGCAGCTGTGGCTCAGGGGTGGAGCCAGCATCTTGTTATCTGAAGGTCCCTGGTTCGATTCCCCTGTCGAAATGTCCTTGGGCAAGATACTGAACTCTGATGTACTGGTCTGCACCTTGCATGGCAGCCACCCCCATCAGTGTATGAATCCATGTATGAATTACTGTAAGTCTCTTTGGACAAAAGCATCTGCTAAATGCCCTTAATGTAAATAAGTAACAACAAAGTATTAGGTTGCATCAGTCTGCGTAAAACTACAGTATGTTTGATCTTTCCTAAATATAATTTGAAAGGAAATTTCTCCCCTTGTCTCCCTGACTATGCTAATCATCTGTGTCCGTGTGTGTTGAAAATAGATATACAATGCCCAGTGGGAAGAGGGAAAAACTGGTGAGGGGATAAAAGAGAGTAAAAATAGCTTTGGATATTGGGTCAAGTGCTGTTCTCAGTTGCACCAACTTTTGCTAATTGGACACTTGATAGTAGGCAATAAGGTGAGAAGAGGAAGGATATGTATGCCATGTAGCAAACGTTACCAGCTGGAATCAAACTAAGAACATTAAAAGATTAAAAGACGTGTTTGACGCCCACTGTTTCCCCAACTTTCTGATATGATGAAATTGCACCATTGGAGTGAATCATTTTAAACTGCTCACCAGTCTAATGTCACGGTCAGCTAATCACATGGGTGCAATCAGGAAAGACAAGTTAACGTAATGCAGAATCTTTATTTTGTTTCGACTCTATTATGTAGATGTTAAGGGATAGAGCTCTATAAATAGCAGTAAAGCAGAGATCCCCGAAGGGCGACTTGACTGTGCCGGTGTTGGTGGTGGAGGGGTGGATTGGCATAGATGGCAATGACAGCAGAGTGAGACAAAATAGACAAAGATGGTTTATTTATTCTTATATGACCATTATATGACAGGGAGCCCTGTGCACAGAACTGAAGTAATTAATTAAATAGTTCAGATTGGGAGCCTCAATATGAAGCACAAATAGGCTGGCAGTTGCCTTCCTGTTTGGACTTGTTCTAAAAGCTTCATTAGGCTTGAAGAAAATGTCACAAACAACAAGCCTGTTTAATTAGAGCAGGCTGTGGGGGAGGAAACCAAATGTAAGACCATGCAGCCTTTGGTGGTACAAATGTCACCAAGGTAATCCAGTTCTTATATCACATCATGTATCATAAATGTTGCCTAGTAGCAACATTAGTCCAGGGAAAGAGTTCAGTCCTCATACAGATGTCTTTCAAAGTTTTAGTTGCTTTGTTTACTCAGCACACGTCGTGAAAACTGAAGAAAATAAAAGTCAATTTTATTTATATAGAGCCTCTTCACAACAAAGGTTATTTCACGGCACTTTCGAATTAGAACAGGTCTAGACCATAGTCCATTATTTGTAAGGACCCACCATTCCCCCATGAGCAAGCACTGTGCAACTTTGTTAGGAAAAGAAATGCCTTCAAGCAGATCTGCACTCAGCCAGCCACCTTGAGCGATTAAGCAGTCACAAACAAGTGAACATCACAGAAATGTTCACGTAAGGATGCATTATCAATACATGGTTAAGCATGCAGGACCAAAAAAATATGAAAGACAATTACTGTGTACACCTCTTGGACCACACTTTATTTTAGAAGCCATATGTTGTTTCTCTGCCACCACGTTGGATCTGTACCAGAATGCTACTGATCACAAGGTGCCAACAATGCCCTCAACCAAACTCTGGTCCTGTTTCTGTCTTCTTCAGAATAAAACCTTACAGACGGAGCACTAACTTTCTCAACCAAACATTGTTTTAAGGTGCTACAATTTAGACACATTTTGTATCAATGTTACCCTTCAACATCTTATTTTGTACATTTTAATCGCTTTTTATTGGCTTTAAGGATTCAAATAATCATGATATTCTGACAGAAGCTCTAAGACAGTTACAAAGAGTTTAGTAAGATCCTGATCCTGTGCATCAGAGCTCCTGCCTATAACTTATATTATATTCCTTAAAATCAGACATGTAGAGCAGACATCAGAAACCATGTATTGTGATGTTAAATCAGATTACTTTTGGTAATCAGTGTGCCATGCATTTCTCCGTTCCTATACCGTCCTTGTGCACGTCAGCTTCTATCTGTAACGGAATGTAGGTTAGCAAATCATCAAAGGAGATTGAAGAGCAAATTACTTCAATCTTTTTTTCCCTGCTTTGAACATACACAATAATCCCGATTAGAGACTCTATATGAAACACTTGACTCGCTGTGAGATTATACCTTCCACCTAATAGTGTTTATTCAAATATGCAGCCAAGTAGAGACCACGTCCCGCATCATTTCATAGCCTCCGACGTGGGCATCTCACAGCAGCTTATAGGAACCCTGTAATGACGAGGAGCATCTTAGAAGCTGACATACAAATCTCTCAGTCAGAAGTTAATCTGTTATTCTCCCTGCTGGCTAATCACAGCAGAGAGAGAGAGAGAGAGAGAGAGGGAGAGAAGAGAGATGGCAGGAAAACACTGTAAGGGAAGGGAATTGAGGATAAGGAGGCCCGTCAGGCAAGAAGGGTCTAATTATGAAATTCTGCTCAGTTTTATTGTACTTGTGTGTGTTTATGTATGTTTCAACATTAGAGGTATGCATGGAAATAATGGGAGTGAGGTGGGTAAAGATATACAACAAAGGGTCCTCGGCCGGACTTTGTGCTGTCCATATGTTGCATAGTTGGAGCTGTAAATCTCAAGGCCGCCGTTGAGACCCATCTCTATCATTCTTACTAGTGCATGATGTCCAGTAACTTCATCTACACTAATTCCCATCAAAGCACCACACAAGCAGAGGTCTGATTAGTGAGAATGATTAAAAACACCTGTGGGGCTCTGCGGGGCCTTAAAATTAAGAACAGGATTGGTGATTTTAACTACACTACCCATGAGCCTCAGTCGCCATTACTGTGGAGCAGAAGTCAGTCAGAGCAGAGGCACAAATCAGAGCTGTAGTTGGAGGGAAAATAATATGCTCTGCTGTGGCAGGAAACCAATTTTTTTTTTTGAACAATGCTAAATTCTTCTTATTAAGAAACATAGTATGTGACATTTCCACATTTAGTTGTATAAAAATTACTAGATCTTTTGTTGTATGTTACAGAGTTGTGTACTCATATTATCCACTATGTTTCCAGCAGTGTTCAAACCCAGACAAAATCTGCAATTTGACTCAAGGTAACAGTGCGTTTCATTTTTTAGCCTGTCTCCTTTAATGCTGGACTTTTACTTGTATGGAAAATGTTTGCACCTTGGTATTACTTATTTTTTTAGTAAAAGTAAAGTAAAAGATCTTCTTCTTCCAATACTGGTCGCTATAAGTTATGGGAGAGAGTCAGAAAGTGAGGAAGGAAGTTTTTAAATAATAGATAATAATACAAAATAATGAATAAAACTTACTCAGGTAATACATTACATCATCCATTATTTCTGCCTGAGTTACGTAGATACATTTTCATAGTGTTGGTTTAATAAGGAAGACAGCAACTTCTATGATCCCATATGACTTGTCTTTTTGATTTTGATCGACAGACCCATAGCATCGGAAATTACATACTTTCAACATATGAATTATTTGTGGCATTTCTAACACAAAAAAACAAAAACATTCTGTAGAATGAGGTAAATATTGGCAAGGGTTGTCATAAAACATACACATTTTTTTGATTTGCAAGACACAGTGTGAGCTACTATCATTGGGATCAACAGATGACTGCAGGGATGCTAATATTTTCTACACAGAAACTAACAACACATCTTATTTCAGGCACCCTGGATGTCCAAAATAATTCCTCCCACTCTGCAACTCTAATTGAAAGACTGACTCAGCGGACTTCAACGTAGTGAACCTGTCGATGCTGACCGCGTCATACATACAGCATAATCTGTTTAACTGTGTATAATTATACACAAATGCTGGATTAATTCTTTATCACACTCCACTAGAATTTAGTAAAGGTTTCTTAGCACAAGCTCGGTAAAAAGATAGCTGATAGGTAGAGCTCACATATTGCAAAGAGCACATCAAGAGCTAACATATTGCAAACCTAATTCTACACAGCTCTCACTTATACAATTTGGTGATGAAGATTGCTTTATTTTCTGCCTGTAGCTGTTTGGGAGCTTCATTCAACAACAGCATGCAAGTTTCCCTGTAATTACACTGCGTATGTGTGTTTGTGTGTGTGCCATCATGTGTATTTATGTGCATGCTCACCCTCGTGTGAAGAACCAGAATACAGGCAGATGGTTGTCGGGACGTGTCTGCTGAGTGTTTCCTGCTTATTTCAAGCAGCTGCTGTGTTCAGTGGCACGCGCAGCAGCGGCACTTAAACACAGCTTTGTGTGTGACATGACGTTGGGTTACAGCCAGGCTATTCACTCCTCTGCAGCTATTTTTAGACAGGAGAAAGAGTGTATGGATGGAGCGACCTGGGCTGTTTGATCCTGATTCCCTGCCTTAGTGAGATAGGTCCTAATCTGGTCTACTCGATCATCCCTGACTGTCAGAGGTCACGAGTCTCAACTCACTGTTTTACGATAAAATGATCTCTGATAGATCTATTAGCTGCTCATCAGTGAAATTGTGGGCATGTGTAATCTCTTAATCTGCAGAAATCTCTTCCTGTTCATGAAGGGAGGATGGGGGAATTTTTTTTAGTGATTATTAAAGGGACAGTTCACCCCCAAATCAAAAATGACACATTTTTCCTCCCACATGTAGAGCTGCTTATCCACATGATTGTTATGGTTTGAGTGTCAAGGTTTTGGAAGACAGACATGTCAGATGTTTGATGGTTATTTCTATTTATTGCAAATATGTTTCACATGTTTATATATATATATGTGTGTGTGTGTTAATAATAATTAATTATTATATATGGGGAATAGCAGTAACAGAAGAGTAGTAAATATTATGTGCCAAATGTAAAAGGGCAAATTATCATTTGGGAAGTTAGCCATTTGATAATATTTTAATATTACCTCAGGAGTGGAAGAGTCCAGTAACAGTTAATGGTGGCACAGTATATAAGGTGCCAGTTACCATCTGTCTCAGTTGCTCGTTGGAACAATGACAATAACAATTTGTTATCATTTCATCTGTGGCTGTTATTGTGAGTTAAGTAATAAATACTTGAAAATTGGGAAACCTGACCAGAGTCCACTACTTTCCTCTGGCATCATCCAGTCGCTCACGGGTCGCCTTTCACACTGCCTTCTCTCAGATATGATTGAACTAGATGGTGCTGGACTTTGGATGCTCAAAAAATGAAATCATGACCTAGTAACTCTGACAGTCAGGCATTGTGAGCACCACAAGCCAAATTTGAACTAGTTCCATTTTATTTGAGAGAAAACAAACATCTCATTGGCTGATATCTCTAAAACTCTGCATCTCACTCCAAAACATTGTAGCTATGCTGTAAAATTCCAGATATGTTTTTTGAAAAGGAAATAGTTCATTTAAAAACATACATATATTACCATCATTTTGCACAAATATATCATGCACGATTAGCTATGAACTAAACTCAACGGTGCAAAGCAGTAAGCTGAATAGACTAGGTCTATGCTACTGTATCTTATTGTCTGTACTTGTACTTGTACTAATAAAAAAATACTAATGTACTAATATTTTCTGAGGTGGTACATGGTGACAAAAGTATGAGAAACACTGATCTAGATGATAAATAACACTACAAGTGAGAAGAGGAGTCTGTATTTTTCATTTCAGGATAAACTGTCCCTTTAAAAATCAGGCATGGCAGCTATAATCCCCTTAAAAAGAAAAAAAGAAAAAGAAGAAGTTTATTGAGTGAGGTATTTTCATTTCCCAGAATTGCTGATGAGATGGGTTTGCTGTCTTTCAAATGACCTGCATAGACGTGATGATGCTGGTAGAGGAAAGTTATGACGGCTTCTTGATGGCAATTAAAACATTGCCACTCTGCTTTCACTGCATCCACAGAGCTGGGTGTGAGAAAAAAAGAGCGAAAAAGAGTCATGATTGTCCACAAGCACTGCAACAGATTGAAAGAAAATTACAGCGGACACTCAATTAAGAGAGCTTATGTGGCCAGAGAGGCATGAGAATGTCATCAAGTAGTGATGGAGGACGCAGTGTTACACTTTGAGATTACACATTGCATAAACTGCTCACACACACACACACATGCACACACAGAGCCACACATTTAATTATTCACAGAATGCACACTACAAACGCAGATGCACACATGCATAGCAATAAGTGAGGATGAATCAGCATGCGCAGTGTTGTTTGGTTCAGGTATCAGTTGAGGAATAACAATCAGTGGAAGAGCCTGGCTCCGTCTGCCTCCTTGTGGGATGACGTTTCTCTACAGAGTCGCTGACGTCAGAGCCGGAGAAGTGGGGCGCATGCACTCGCTGTGTGTTGGCAAACTGAGGTGATGTTTTGGACGGGGGCTTGAACAAACATAGCCTCTGCTGTTGCTGTGAAAAGACTCATTTACTCCCACCAAAAAGCATCACAATGTAGCTTTAGCTCTTGCATAGGATTTCGGAAGTTTGATCATCAATAGGGAGACAATGGATTCCTAATGGTGTTTTTTTTTTTCTTCTCCACCTAGTTCTGCTGTTTATTCTGCTTTTCTCTACTACAAAAACTACTGTTTTATTTTTTTGTTCTAAGGTTTTATAAAAGTGTGCTTCTGAGAAATGTGGTGTATTATACTCATTTTATCAGAAACAGATGGCACCGCTGAGAGAATCAGGCTGTAGAAGAAGACTGATTATCACCCCGTCAGCCTGGTTATGTGTTGCACATGTAAACATCATAGCCTGGTTCCAGAAACCTAGACGAGCCCTTATCACAGCTTTTAGAAACTAGGATATTGCAGCTTGGAATACACTGATAGAAACGTGGGATACTGTGGCATGTTAATACCAACTTAGCCAAGTTATAATGAGTTTTCTTTGTTGGGAGAGAACACGGTGACTGAGATGAGAAATCAACACCAGGTCTGCTCCAGGCAGACGATCAGTAACCAGGTACCTCTTTGTCAGACACTATAGCCACATAAACATATCAAACAAAAACAGATACTTTAATTGATAATCAAGTATGAATTGACCAATATTGATTTTTTTCCGTTGATACTGATACGATCACAGATAATTGATAATAACAATTTCACACTTTTGTATTTTGAAAATATGGTTTGTAGTTTATGCACACCTCAGGGTAAGAAAGGTGTAGTGACCAAAATCTGCATAATGCAAGATAATACTACTTCTTCTTCTTCTTCTTCTTCTTCTTCTTCTGCTACTACTACTTCTCTGTGTCTGTTGTGGGGTCGCTAACTTTTAGTACTTCCTGTAATGCAGATTCTAGATGTTGTACTTGTGCCAATAAAACATTTTTTGCTTCATATTACTGAACATGTACGTTTTACAGATACCGATTTTCCTTCAGTCCGGGTTTGTGATTGTAGGTGGTGGCTCGTCATCTGACGTTATTTAGTTTGACTTTATGTAAATCTATGGACAGTATTATTATTCAAATAAACATGCATGTCAGAGAGGTCGAAACGGAGATGGAGAGGTCTCTGTTAGATAATTCCATACTGAATTTTTCCTATATGATACTTGATCATTGTCCACAGCATTCAGGTCTTCCACTGAATCTCTATTATTTCACTTTGAATTTCTTTTTTTTTTTTTTTTTGCGCATACCAGATATCAGAATAAGCATTTCTGCTGCCAAAACCTTGTCCTACTTTTAACGGAGCATTTCCCCCACAGAGTTTTCAGCTACCTCCGTTTCACCTTCTTTTGCTTCAAACTTGAGGAGGACTGGAGAACAAGCTCTCTAAAAATCGGAGCTTCTGACTGAATGAATGTGCTCTCACTCAACTATTCCTAAGAATGTTATGCATGCCCTTGTTATTGAACATAATGATTGTAGGGGCCATAACGCACCCTTGGAGCCGGACAGCCCATCGTGTATTGTCCTTGAATGGCTCCCCCCAGCCTCCTTGTGATTTGTAGACTATCTGAGTGGCGGTGTGGTTCTGTGCAGTGATTTGTCCCACGAGAGGGGCCCTGCCCTTGCCATTGCTGTCGTCAGCAACTCTGCTACAACTGTGCATGAATACAGGATACTGGCATTTGCTGAATTCAAGGTGGCGTCTTTTCAATTAGAGCCCAGTGAAATACCTTTTCAGCCTCTCGAGTGGCCTGGCGAACTAAAGCCAAGGGGGCCCCGGCAGTATAATGATGCCTGGCACAATAGTACTACTGTTCTCCAACCCGTTCCCAGGAAACCGCACAACATGTGCCATTGTGCCTCTGTGCTTTGCTGCCCAACCACGTTGCCTGGCTTTAGCTGGAGACACCGAGAGCCCTGGCTGTGCAGTGAAGCTCGCAGCAGCGTGGTTGGTCAGACAGGTTCAGAGGGCTGCTCGATGAAGACCACGGTTTATTCACCTCACGCCGCGTTTGATGTGTTAAAATAATTTTACAAAAAGCTACATTTTAAAAGGGCAGGGTTGTGGAGCGGAAGAAGCCCGAGGGTAAAGGACAGCTGAGTGGTTGCCAGCAGTGGTAGTAGAGAAAACCCTGAGCATTGTTGCGATGTTGAACCCTCCTCAATAAAAGAGGAAACCGAGAGAAAAGTGACAAGCAGAAAAATGGGGGCACAAAGACGGCTAGAACTGGTTCGTGGCTGGTCCTAGCTGGTTCTTCTCTATTTATCTCAATGCAGGGGGTTTCAACCGTTTGTGTGAGTTCCTCCTCTGTGGCCCCCAACGCGCTCTCCATTATAGCCTCCAGTGCTGTTTATGCACTAGAGAAAAGAAGATCATTCAGGACCAGCCAGATAGGGGGCTTTGGTCAACAGCATCCAGGAGATACATGGCACAGGGGCCTTTCTGGGCCCCTCAAGCCAGCTGGGCAGCTTAGACACTGCAGGAAATAGAGTCCTGAATTAAAGCCCAGTGTGTCACAGTTAACTCAAAGCTCTGTTTCCTCTGAGCGTAGACCTGTCAGTTGATGTGTCAATTATTCATGGGATTTGCCAAAACATCCATTTACTGTCAACTCTTTTCTTTGACTTTCATAGTAGCCGTCGGTGTTTTTGCGTTAGGTTACAAGTGAAAATGTTTGTTAGTCACAAAGTCGCTATGACTTTGAATTAACAGTATCAGGGTTTTCCCAACCCATGACACAGTGTTTTAATCTGAATCACCAAATCTTTGTGGCATATTTGAGATTTAATCTAGTAACTTCATTACTTTTATAGGTGTGCAAGGAATTTAGTTTTATCTCTCCATTTTGACATCTCTGTCGCCATCCTGTGTGTCAGCATTCACCAAGTGATTTGGAGTTCAGTCACGTCCCTGTGGGGCCTTCAGGAAGATACAGATTCACTTGAATGCCCTCACGGTGGCCTCTTTTATCTTCCCACGTGTCTCGTGTTGTTGTGAACTAGGAATTAAAGCATTTCTGGTAGAATCAGACTCCGTTCACATTTAAACTGGAATGCAGCAGTGGTACCCAACAGTACTCTTTCTTGGTACATTCCTGTCTCTGTGATAGCAAACATGCCATATCAGTTGTAAATGAGAATGTCACTCAGTAGAGCTCATACTTCCACCAAGGCCTGGCAGTCCACTTGAACTGAATCAAGTCTAATTACTTACTTACATACTTGGATCCACATTGAATTGTACTCACTTTTAGATACCAGCCACCTAAATATGCCTGTCTTTTTCTATTGAAATCTGTGAATGATTCCCTGAGAAATGTACAAAAATGTTAATAACAACCGTATTTGCAACGTTAAAGAAAGTAAGAGAAAAATTCCTGGATCCATCCCTTTATGCAGGTCCACTGTCCACACCAAAACGTAGCCTTGCTGACTGTCTTTCTCTTTATACTCTAAGTCAGTATCTCACCAAGGATTGATTTAACGTTAATCACTGCTTGTTATTACTGACGCAATTCAAATTTTAATCAACAGTTCCATGTTGTTGCTGTCCTATGAAGACCATGGATCTTCAAAATGTCAGTTTTTCCTGACCTAATGATGTGAAAAATGATGATATGACTCATTTAAGATCTGCATCCATCGATGACTTTCACACTTCCGCTGTGACAAAATACAGATATCAGCGAATGAGACATGAAACAGCAGTGTGGTTGCTCTTCTACATCCCTATCCTGTACCTGCACTGTCTGGGAAAATTATATGAAAATGGGCAACAGGCTTCTCAGTGACTTTATGAACAAAGAAAAGGCCATAGCAAAACATTATGCTAATTCGTTCATATCTTTTTTTCCACAGATCCCAGGGGGGAAATAAAAACTTCACTCTGAGTACAAACACTGACAGCCTCAAGCAGTCACACATTTCAACAGACTGATCATTACAGACGCACCAAGGCACCAGAGCAGATATGAGTGAGGATAAACCAGCCGACACTGTGGAAACTGCCCCTGCTGAGGTGAACGCTATTCCTAATGGGAAGGGCCATGAGCCTGGGGAGGAGATCGCAGCGTTGGCCAAAACACCGCCTGCAGGGGACGCTGATAAGTGAGTATAATCCTACTGAACACGGTTTGTGTTGATCAGTCAGTAATACCTTTGTAATTCATCACAGCTCACAAATGACACTCTGAGAATCTCTTATAATCGAGCATCCGGCCTCTATTATATGTCAGGTGCCTCTGTTTAAGCTTTTACTTGTCGTGTTAACTTGCCCCTTACTGAAGATCTTCTAAGCCTTTTTTCACACATCGCATCAAATTACACACTGTGTGTCAAGAAAACATCAAGTGAAATAGGTGTCGTGTCACCTGTGCCTGGTCATGTAACTGTCTTATTCAACAGGATAAGGACCAGACTCACTCACAAGAAAGATACAGTATGATGTACTGTATGTAGCTGTAATTTTATATACATCAGCCAGTAGGGTTGGGCTGTGTGTATCTAATTAGCAAATTGTGTATATCTAATTAAAATGTGTTTTGAGAGAGAAGAAAAAAAGTCTGGCCTCCCGTCAATAGTGAAGGGTGCAGGAGGAACTCTTGCACTCTGCTGAACTGAGCTTATCTGCTGAACGAGCGTTCAATATACATCGAAAAGGCTTAGCAGTTATATTCTGCCTGTAAAGCTTAAAATGAAATTAGACAGCTAGCTATAGTGAGGAAGCTAAGCTTAAAAAATGCAAATAAAGAATACACTTGAGAAAAACACACTAAGACCCTGATCACACTGAGACGCGTTGTCACAGGTTTGGTTGCTTCAACAACGACTTGGTAGTGGTGTTTGTGGGCAAAACAGTGTGGTAGGATTGCTGCGCCCACCAAGCGCAACGTACTGTAAACAAATGGCTTTGCTGGTGACACGTTTCTGGCAACGTGTCTTGGTGTGATCTAACAGCGTCATGCAGAAAGGAAACACTGCTGCCACCAGTGTCACAGAGTGTCTCATTTATTGAGGAAAGAACTAATTGTACTGTATTTGTTTTTGGTGATGAGTAAAATGTTATCTGACAGAAGGCTTAAATGCTCAAAATACATCAAGGACAGATGAGAAAAAAGGGAACTGGGAAATGAAATTCTGATTGCGTTTTTGGTGGTCAGACTGATTATGTCACTCTGCTACATGAGGTGGCAGTTGAGCCTCGTTACCAGAGTGGCTCTTTCATAACCACAGGCCCTCGGGCACAATCCCTGTAACAGCAAATACTGTAAGTCCATTAACTGCCTGATGATGTGCCTTTGAGCAAGACTCTTACCTCCTACATGCTCCCTCATTGTGCTATAATTTGTGCTGGATAATGGATTGAGCTAAATGCCTGATTATCATGTCACTGGTTGTCTAGCAATAGTTTTTTTTCCTCCTATTTTTATGTGATGGATGGTTTAATTAAAATGTCTCTCCCGGGATGCTGATGATAATTTATAGCTCGTCCCCTCACTGTATTATTTGCCTTATTGTATTATGACTGAGGGTGTTGTTTTTCCACTTTGTGCTCTCGTTGGATGATGGATGGCCTCTCTCTTCACTGCTTGTAGGGAAACTGTACCCAATAGTGCCCAGAATGATAGGTACGTATGGTATAATAACAGTATGTGCCATATTCACTGTGTTACCCGCGGAGACACATCTTGTTCTAAAGCAGAGTCTGCTCTTTATCAAGGAAATGACAGTTTGTGATGAGTCTTGAGTGCTTTTATTCATTGCGGTGTTTCCTTTTTGCTCTTTGACATTGTTTATTTCTACTCAGTCCCCACAGAACTGAGAATGCAGCAGCCAACCTCCCGGAGAGCCAGGAGTTCTTATCAGGCGTGGATGACAAGAAAACAATACGCTTTACAGATGTGAGTTCAATCACAGCCAACCGGCTTTTCTCAATGACCACATAAACATGCACAATGATATTATACATGCTAATATTCAGAATTTGACATTTTTTTCTGAATTAGAATACCTAATCTAGACACCATATTCTGTTTGGTTATTCAAACTCAGGACTAGTCTGATTTCTCTGATGTAGACTGTTGGTAAAAAGTATGTAACTGTGGGAATATCCTTCCTTCCTTCCTTCCGCTGTCTACGTGACCTGCTTTCAAAATCCTCCAAACCTAAACAAGCTGGCTGCTGCTTTTTTTTAGGGATTCAGCCATTTTAATTGTATTTCTGGTTTAAAGGAGATACACGCGTCCTTTTTAACATTATGAACGACATAGATGTTAACAAGTTTTGGATCTGCACAAATATTGTGAATCTGTCCTTGCAAGTAGATGATTGGAGTTTGCACAGCTGCATGTAAACAAGACTATAAGCGGAAATATTTATTTCAATTACCAATGCAAACAGCTCAGTAGATATACTGTCTTTTTCAGAATAAGAGCAAAAGCTGGACTATTTTGAACATGTGGTCAGTGATGTCTTATACTGCACATGTTCAGTGCTTGAAAGCACTATTTGATGATGATCTGACATGTTTATTTCTCTCCTCCCTCTCGTGTCGGTCATAGTTTGAGGGGAAAACCTCGTTTGGGATGTCTGTCTTCAACCTCGGAAATGCAATCATGGGAAGTGGAATCCTTGGATTGGCCTACGCCATGGCCAACACAGGGGTTGTCCTCTTTTTGTAAGTTATTTATATGCATTTAATACACTGAATATGTAACTCCATGACTGCAGATTGGAATGACTTTAGAATGACTGAATTATGGCTTACAGATGTTGTCTGACTCATTTTCTTCCTTCTCATCCAGTGAAGGTCTGCATCATTCATGAACAGCACCCAATTATATTGTAACTGTCTTGTATTCACCAGGCAACAGCCCCTGTTTATGACACAAAAGCTGATGACATAGGGCACATTTGTTTGATAATTCAAGGCTCAAATCAATGGCAGACTGGAAATCATTTACTTGAGCTATAAATGTGTGTAATCACAGCGATCCCAGATGCAGAAAATAACTCACGTTGTTTCTGTGCAGCTGATTCTCTGCCATGGACCAGTGGGTGTATGTACTGTATATGAGGGGCTTAACATTTTAAAGCCTCCGCAGCATCATTGTCTGTCAGGATATTGACGTCACAGCCAACTGTAGCTTCCAGGCTCGTCATTTATGATTTCATGCAGATGTTTTTTCTGCCTGGTTTAGATGCATCAGAAGCTGCAGTGAGTTCTCTCACATAACTTAATGTGGAGGTAAAGATATTATTGCATTGTTTCTGGTATTGCCCTTCTCTGACAGCGTTCAGCAAGTTCATCATCTCTATCTCATCTTTACAACAGTGGATTAAAACACACTTTCACAATGTTCACCATGATAAGAGAGACACGTCACCCAGTCTGATATATGTCTGGATGCAATTTGATAGACCTGCAAACAGTCATACTGAGGAAATGTGTGATGTTGCACCCAGAGCCGTTGAGTAAAGAGAGTTGAGTCATCTCTGTTTTCTCCAGTGGACTTTTTTTTCTTTTTTCAAAGCAAAGGCAGATGGTGGTTCTTAGCCCAGTACTTCAATCAGTCAATCAATACATCATTTATTAACTACGAACTGCTAAACAACGTAACTATGTCTTTCTATATCCTTGCATTTAAAAAGCCTGCTCAGAACTAGAACTTTGTGAAGTCTCCGTGAATCACATGACAATCTGCATGTGAGTCTGGACTTAACTGCAGGCTGGATGAATTTGAAGAGGCAACCATATGACTTTTCAAGTCTGGACCAGTGACGCTTTTCTGTCAGCCATCGAATCAAACCCGCCTCATATCAAATAAATGGTCGTGATTGGCCGGTCACAATCAGAGAAGCAGTGAAATCTGTCTGAATGGGACGATGGCCCAATTAAACAGCTCGCAGATTCGTCTGGTATTTTTGACAACAAGAAAAGCACAGGATATCTCACTTTTTATCCCTTAAAGCTTGTACACTGAGTAAAAGCTGGCCTTCAGGAAATTGTCAGCATTTCACTGGCATCATCATTAAACTGCATGTGTGTCATTGCTGTTCATCATCAGTCCAATCTGTCTCAGACTTATCCTGCCTGAATCTCTTGCCAGCAGGGAGAGCAGGTCCACTTTGCTGGCTATTACTCATGCAACAATTTCAGCTAGTGGACACAGATTTGATTCATGGTCTCTGGATTGTGTACAAGTGTAATGGTGGCATAATATTGGAACGATGGGCTCTCACGGATTTACAGCCATGTGCCACTGCATTTTAAACTCCCCCCATGAGCTTTCCAGCTGTAAGGTTGATCTTTGTTATTGCAAGTCTCAAAAATAATTGTTGGTGTTTCTAGAGGGTGACATCGACACTTTCACCTCCTCGTCTTCCTCGTGCCGTTCTGACACCTCTTCCTGATGATGCTAGATTTTAAGGTGCTGAAGCTGGTTGAGCTAAGTGTTTTTCTGTGAAAGCTAAATGGGCACTGCTGTAACCTCTCCAGTGTTACATTTCTTAGAAAATCCATGCTGTGCCGATTATTTAACTACAGTAAGCATCCTTGAATAAAAAAAATACAAAGCAGAGCTCCAGTGAGAGGTGAAACAATGTTTTGGATGTTTGTTTAAGTCTCTTTTAGGTGGATTTGCAGCTGTGGTGAGTATCTAGCAGAGGCAGTCTGTTTATTTTTGAGCAAACAGAAAAGTAATAACATAGTCACATTAGCATTCATATGGGAGAAATGTCAACAGGTACCACCACCCCTACATATTATTCAAGGAAGGTTTTTAGCTCTTTTCCGAGGGAAGTCATGTCTGCAGGATTTTGCCTCGTGTCTGAGAAAGCTTCTTAATTTGAGCTGAGTTGTGTGACTGTGGTTTTTCGAGCTGTCTGCTGTCTGTACTTGCTGAACCCAAACACTAGTGTATTTGACACTTGACTAGGCAGGAGCTGAAGTGAACTCTAGCTGATTAGTCTACCTTTTATTCTGATGAATGCATGTAATCGCGTGCAAATTAATAGTACGTGACTGAATGCAAAAGAGAGTGTGTATTTATTCGTCCAGTTACAGATGAAAGGTCTTTGTGTGCATATCTGCATGATCTTGTATCAAACAATGGAGTGGCCAGACAGGGTCACTGACATGTTTGGCAAAGAGATACCGGCTATTTTTCTGTGTATAACTTTGGACTCTGGGCCAGTGATCACCTCAAACAACATTAAATCTTTCTTTCCTAGCAGTGTACTGTGTCATTATGAACCTAAGGTTCTGTTCCTAAAGGGGGAGGGGAGGCCTAAAACCGAGGCAACCATGTTCGCTCAAACATGGGGAGGTAAACAAATGCAGAAATGAAGGCCTGCAGCAAAAAAAATAGGCCTGTTGCTGAGTATTTTTGTGACAGGTTGTGCTCGTTCCCACCACTGCCTGAGTCGCCTACCGCAGACATCTTGAGCACGTTGGCCCTTGAAGTATTGTAAAGCTGTTCATTCATCCACCTCAAGCTGAACGCTGGTGTGAGGCAAGATGCATCGGTTCATTCCACATGTGTCAACATTTGACATAATTGTTTGTGTCTGTTGATTGATAACTATAATTATAACTGTGAATAAATTCTCAAAAGGAAGAGAATCAAGTGTGGTGTTGTTGGATCATTGTGAGGGTTTAGCTGAACAATAGGCATGTTTATAGATTTTATGGCACTAAGTGCATTTTATATTGTGACTGCAGTCACTGTATTGTGTTAGAAGTTGCGAACTTGTTGGCTATAGTAGGTAAAGTAAGGACAGCTCTTGGATTATGGACAGAGCCACATGCCCCTTGATGTTTTCAAGCAGATGCAACTGCTGCAAAGACAACCTGATCACTAACCTTAGCAGCCAAAAACAAATATGGAAGTTTATTTCTTTTGTTCCTGGCTTTCCTTGCAGCTCCTGGTATGTTTTCTGACTGCTAGCTTTAGCTTGTGATAACGTAAACAAAAAGGCTACTGCCAGCAGGCTGGCTGCTGTCCAAAGGAAGAAAGAATAAGCAGGGGTGCAGTGCGGGATAACTTCTGAAATAGTGTTCCCTCTTCTTTTTTAAAATAGTTTATTTGCTTGACATTAATGAACAATTTCATGCATTTAATACTGTTGTTTCAAAGTTTTATATGACCGTTCACTTACCCCCTCCTCCTAAGTGTTGCCTGGCACACGCCCCCTCCTCTCTGCCTCCTCTGCCCCTTCACCCTCTCGTTAGCAGACAGAGTGGCCTCTGTGCTCGCTGGCAGATGACATACATGTGGGCAAACACCCACAGATGCAAGAATAGCTATCAGTTTTTCAGGCATCGTCCTAAAAAAGCACTGCTAGAGGTTGAAAATTGTAAAAAGCAGTTGCTTGTTTATCTGTTAGATTAATGCACGCATGTGTGCATCACTGTTTATAATTGTGATGTTTGATGTGCTCAAATCCATTTGCGAGACACCTGGCTGGCTGATGTTATTGGCATTGATCTACATGAACGCTGACATTTAGCCTACATATGGAACACAATTTCAACTGATGCTGGCTAGATATTAACTTTCGTAGTAAATGCACTTTGTGTACCCTACACTAGTACCCAATATGAGATACGAAGTACTTTATTAATCCCCCAGGGGGGGAAACTGAGTGTTGCAATGGATAAAACGCAACAACAAGTAGAACAATAAAAAAGGCCATACAGACCTCAAGGTAGTACCAGACAGGGCGAGAGCACAGCATCCTACATAATAAATAGCCAAATAAACACCAAATCAACAACGACAACAGTTGTAGTTAGCTACTACTATTAGTGATGATAATAAAAAACGGTGGTTTTGCAACAGCAGATGTGCTGTAAATCAACAAGAACAATCTAAACATGGAGTCATTTTACTGCACAATCTATATCTACTAATGAATTAATGAATAATAGTGGCTTAGGAATGTCCTTTGTTTCTGTTTGCCTTGTGGCCCGATGTTTCATATCACATAGATTTTTGTTGGCGGGTGCAGAGGCTTCAGCAGGTCAGTGGCCCCGGCCAGGGTAGGAATGCAGCGGGGTGGAAAGCTTTGAGCAGCACTACAGTGACCCAAGTGTGTCAGTCTGTCTGACTGTCAGCAGATCTGTCCTCCCACCGCCACTTGACTGACCAAATCCTCCACCTCAGCTCAACCCAGCATTCTTCCACACTGCCTGAAAAAAAAATAGCTCAAACCCCAAACTGGCCAAGAGCTGAAGTCAAGATGAAAGACGTGCTGTCTGGCAAGAGGAACGGAGAGAGAGAGAGAGAGAGAGACAGAGAGAGAGAGACAGAGAGAGAGAGACAGAGAGAGAGTGTGTGTGTAAGAGAGAGAAAGTTAATGTTGCCAACAGTAACAACAAAAGAAGAAGAAAATAGAAAATAGTTGGAATGAGGTGGATTGGGTCAGGGGAAGTCAGTAGACCAATGACCCATTCACAAAACTTCCTTTAACTGAAGATTGAAAAGAAAGTCAAAAAAACCCTAACCCGAAAAAAAAAACCAGTTTGTTCTCACAAATGTCCTTAAGTGGTATCAGTATATTACAGTGAACCAGATTATTTAGACATCTGAAAAAGGATATTAGTTTACCTGCACCCTGAAAGCTGTAACACCGTCCTCTATAACATCATCTCTGGTGCCATGTCTGTTACTGTTCGTCATTCACATCTCAGAGTCAGTCCATGAAATGTCAGGGAAGAGTACTGTGCTTATGTCTAACAAATATACTCATGTAGGTTTCCTCTTACATGTACAGCTAAAAATCATAGAAATCATTTTAATTGATATGTGTCTTGAATACAGCTTCTTCTCATGTGTAATGCTCATGCCAATAATATGAAATGAAAAATAACACTTTGAGAAATATCAGTGTGTTTTTCTGTCTTTAATGTCTTTTTGTTTTAATTAAAGAAGAAAAAGTTCCAAAATGTAAACTGTTGACTTAACACAAGCAGCCATTATGTTAAATAAAAATGAAAATGTCATACTTTATATTTAACTATCAGCAACTTTCTGATCAGTGAATTTGGAGAAGAAGATTTTAAATCTGAGCAAACACTTGATGCCACCTATTTTTGATTATACTTGTGCATTTTTTGTTCGAAAGGCTAACTAATGAGCTCCCTGAGTGTATTACCAGAGTGTTTGTGACTTTGGCCCCAGGTTTCTTGGCTGAGGCCTCTCTGGATGGTTGGGTATATTCAAAAATTTGATTATCAACTTATCATACTTTATTATGTTATACTCCTGTGTAATAATGTTTTAATGAGCTTCACTGCAGAAGCATGCATGAGAGGGAATAACGTAAATACTGTAAACATGGTTCAGTGGAGGACAAGACATCTTTGTGATTGAAGTGGAATGACCGACTGCTGTTGTGACTGAAGCGGGTTATCCCGCCACTGGGAAACAACGGCAAGAAGATTAATGTTTACAAAAGGATTTTCCTCGTTCTGTCAATCTCAGCATTGCATTCGAGATGTTTCTTGTGAAATTGTCCATCTGGTGGTGTGTGTGTGTGTGTGTGTGTGTGTGTGTGTGTGTGTGTGCGTGTGCGTGTGCGTGTGTGTGTGTGACTACTTAGTGTGTCAGAGGGCAGAGGGGCTGATGGGGCAGTCTCCTTGGCTAAGCTTGAGTAACAATCCAGGGTAAAGAAGAGCCACAGGGGCCCTCTGTACGACACAGTCTATGCACCTGGAAATCTATGCTCATACTGCAGCTGTCTAAACAGCCTACAGGGTGATGTACAGCTCAGTAATGTAACATATAGAACTGAGGTTTTCATTTTTTGTGGGTGAAAGATGAAAACTTGATTGAAATGATGTGGCAGTAGCACCGTCATGTAGCTTATTGTTTCAATTATTCTCATTATTGATCAACCTACCGATATCATGATTAACTGGTTAATCAATTAGGCTATAAAATGTCAATAAATTGTGAAAAAATGCTCATCACAGTTTGACAGAGCCGGCAAGTGGCATGCTTCTTTCGTCCAGCCACTAGTCCAAAACCCAAAAAAATCTTCATTTCAAAGAAAAGCAGCAAATCTTTACACTTCAGTCACTGCAACCAGCAAATGTTTGACCTCGCTAGCAAGAAAAATATTACTTAAACCACCAATCCATTGTCTTCTTGTATGTCTGTTTCAGGGTACTTCTAACAGTGGTGGCAGTCCTCTCATCATATTCTATCCATTTACTGCTAAAGTCATCTGGTATTGTAGGTATGTATGTAGCCTGACAAACAGCATCCTCTAAATCTATGGTAAAGAAATGTATTGTCATTAGCATAAAAAATATCACGCGTTTAAAAGCCTCAGTGTTCAGATTCAGCAAGACCTCAGTTGATAAGATCACACTGTGTGAACCCCCAGCACTCTATGAACTGCTACACAACTGATGTAGAAGCTTAATTAGATTGACAGTCTTTTAGTAGTCCTAGATCTTGTTAGCATGGATTGAAAACATTGATTTCTATCTGGTATGTGTGGCTCAGGTATTCGTGCGTATGAGCAGCTCGGCTACAGGGCCTTCGGGACCCCGGGGAAGATGGCGGCAGGTATTGCCATCACGCTGCAGAACATTGGAGGTGAGGTCACGCTGCCATCTGTCCTCACACTTACACATAAACTCTCTAAATTTCCTCTGACATTTCTGGGATAATACTCGTATTACTCTGGGATTTGTTGGCCGTGACTAGTGTGTACGTGCTAACGTGTGAGGGTGCTCTCCTTGCTGTACTGAGCACAAGCTTGTGCGTATTTGATTCCTAACTCATTGTGTGTTTCTCCTCTCCACAGCCATGTCCAGTTATCTGTACATCGTCAAGTATGAGTTTCCTTTGGTCATCCAGGCCTTTCTGAGGGTGGATAAACCTGCAGGGTGAGTGGTCAACGCATGACAAATAACTTTTCATTAATACTTTGTAACAAAATGAGTGACTTGAGATGCAGGGAGCACACACTGATAGAGTAGTTCATGTCTGATTTAATGGTTAAATGTGTCAAATCTACAAAAAGAAAACCCTGAACTTCAGAGAACAAAACAGGTAGGTAACAAAATCAGGCTGATAAGAGTCCAAGGGGAAAAAAGAAACAATAAAAACAGCAACTAAAGAGAAACACTAAAAGTGAAACTTAAAGACAAACGGGAAAAGTACTGAGAACAAACGCAAAACTTAAGGCGAGGAGTAAAGGCGGAACTGGGGAACAAACGCAGATGACCAGACAACTCATTGTACCAGTGGAAAAAACAAAACGTGATGAGGTTGAAACCTACAAAATGAAAGAGCTAATGCCTGAACTAAAACCTCAAAACCTTGACAATTTCAGCCGTTTTCATTAAATTAGTGGTGAAACATTTCAAAGGACATTTTGTTTTTCACTTACCTTCACTTAAAAGAACAAGTTTAAAGTTGTAATCCATTAGATCTCAGTCTCAGCTGATTAGCAAAAACCCTGGTTACTGGTGGTAACAGCACGTGCAGCTAAAGATGACAGCAAGCACTCCTAATTTATCAGAAATATTACAGAACAGAAAACTGACATATGTCTGTTTAAAATGCAACCAAGCAAACTCAGTCAGTGGCCTAATCCCATCATGCCTTGAGCTACCCCAAACCTGACTTCATGCTCTACACAGAACAGAATTAGCAGCAGAAGTTGAAGAAGTTGTTTGAGGTGTGCTCTTACGTGTGTAGCCTGCGACTCTGCATCTTAAAGGTCACTGGGGCTGCTCCTTTCTGGCTGTGACTGTCAGCTCCGTAGGTCGCTCTGTTGGTCGGTCTGCAAAGAATTTCCCACCCTTTCACAGCCCCAGTTTTTTCCCTTTTTTCCTCTTCTATATCTTCTTAAAGGGTGTGGCAGTAGGCCTGGCACATACCTTTTAAAAGGATTCACATAAGATGACCAAAACTTGTAGAAAGACACACACGCTGTGTTGCCACGTCCCCTTTCATAACTCCTGTGGGAGCCATCGTTGGACTGAGCAGAGTTCTTGTTTCACGGCTCGATCTCCTTCTGTCGGTCCACCAGATCACTGGTTCACAAAGCTGTGTCAACACTGTAGCAACCGCAACTTTCTATTTGCGAAGCTGAAATTTTCCATACAGAAGGCTTGAATGCATAAACACGCGGATGCTTGCACGCACCTGGTCGCAGCTGTTGATCATTCATGCTTGTTTCATTGTTTCTTACAGTGTTATTTGGGATTGCAACAATGGCAACAACTTCTTCTTCCTCTCAATCTTCTTTATCGAGAAACAAAACATCACCGAACAACCTTGAAAAACACTTTGAAGTGCTATTGCTGAGGTTGCTAGGTTTAATTTAATGAAAATGAAAAAATTCTAACTTTTCTAAGTTTTATGACTTGTACTGCGATCACGGCGATGATCATTGTTTTGAAATGAAAAAGAGTGCTAATTAAGACGTAGGAGGTGTTTCTCAATGAGAAGCACTTACTCTGCCAGAAATGCTGCAGAATTTTCATATTTTTGTACTTAACAAGTGATCCTATACACGTGAAACACTGTGACTACATCTTGACACATCAGTTTGACATTTGTAGACACTGCCATGCTTCCCAAGGATTAAAGAGTAATCGGCTCATGGTTAAAAAAAATAAAAAAAAGCGGTGTGATATCCCACCACTTCTCTGTGTACAAAGATTTTAGCCTCTGCAGAAGAGTTCAGTCAGGCTGCGCCAGTTGGCGGCTCTGATGCTGCTCTGGATGTTCTGAGCAGCTGGCGTGAGAACAGCTGAGATAGTGACCCTGGAGGAGGAGAGCAGCACGGCCACAGAGAAACACTCACATCAAAACACAGCGAGACTCCACGGCGGAAAACGTAAACCATGGGATATCACTGGCCAGCACAGGTGGCCGTAGAGACAAACAACGCTCACTTCCTTGGATGGGATTTCGAGTGTGAACCTTTAACCCTTCCCCCAGTTTGGGTCTCTCTTCACCTACATTTCTGGTTTAGGATAAGTGGGTCTAGGAGAAGTTGGAGCGATATTCCCAGCCACACATCCTGTGTAAAATGGGTAAAGAGTTTCGTGGAACATTTTGCCTTAGAGGTTTAGTCCTTCAAAATTACAAAGTGGAGTGATGACATTTCACTGCTTCTCACAAACATTACTACAGAGATAGCTAAAGACAAAAATGTGCTGGTTTTAACCTACAGGGAAGAGAATGAAGACTATCACATTTGCTCATATTGTTTATTCAGGTTAATGTAGAAGAGATAGAGTGTGACAACATGTCCATATTGTTTTCTGTTTCTTTCTCTGTGCAGCCGTGCTCACTGCTGTTGGCCGTGGTCAACAATCACTGTTTATTTGAAATGACAGACGAGATTGTTCCAGTGGCATTTTATCTTGTTGGTGGGTGTGTGTTGATAGTGCTAAACTGTACAGGGGATGGACAAAATAACAAGGACACCTTATGTTTTAATGCAAGAGACTACAATAAGTCTAAAACACAATTCAAATTACTTGTAATGTAATTACACTGTAATGATAACGCTTATAATTATACATCTGAAAATGAAATTAATTACAGCTTGCAGTGTTTGTTGGCAGCATCTATGGTTGATTATTTTTGGATGATATCACAAAAAAAGAGTTCAATCCCCCAGGATTTATTCTGTTTATTTAGATTAATTGTTTTTGAAAGTGTTTTTGTATGTATGAATTTTAAACATCAATATTAAATCTGATTTAAAAAAAGAATGATTACCAATACATGCATTTCAGTTGAAACTTAAATAATTAAAACACCATTTGTAGAATAAATACTATAGCTGTTTATGGTAGCATTTTTAGGGACTCTGGTGGCGCGTAATCAGGAGCTGATTTGCATTTTCTAATCATTTTGTTCATCAGTTTCTCTCTCTAGTATACGATGATCAAATCTATTGAAACTGATCTGGTTTTTTTTTTTGTTTTTTTTTTTAGAAAATTAGTAAAATCTTCTTAATAGTGACTGACAAAGTCACTGTCAATAACAAAATTCTTCAACGTTGTTGCTGCATGACTGCATTGTATAATACTGCATGTATGTGTATGTGTCTCTTGATGTATGTTGATCTAACAAACCTGACCCTGGTCAGCACACATGAACCGCTGGTTTGTCAGTGCGGAGAGAATGCTATATGTCTATTTGCTTATCATGTTTGTTTCACTGTTTGTGATCATTGGTGATAAGGCTCTTGTTTGTTTGTAAATTACATTACTCTATGTTTGTGCGTCAGTGTCCAGATGACTGGAGGACAGAATGACAACGGGATGGATGAGCATCTTCTTTTTTGAGATGTGTGCATGTGTATGCGTGCATTTGAGTTTGTAGCCAACAGATGTTGAGGCTCTACAGTGTTTCCCACCTGATAGAAAACAAGCAGTTAGTCAGCCCTTCTGTGATCTTAAAATAGCTCAACGAGGTTTGATTCCTCGACATGGCTGTGAATGAGTGTCATATGTACTAGGTTGTCTCAGTGCAGCCGGTCTGTCATCTCATATTCATGTGCTCCATTTAGTCTAAATGGCCCTTATTTGCCTGTAGTGTTTAATGTGAGCGTGTCTCTGTGAGGCTGTTAACATTTGGTATCAACATCATGCAGCCTGGACCACATTCGAAGATGGTCTGTGACCACATTCACCTAGCAGTTTATCCACAAATGTCCGCCTCCTCTTCTGACTTACCTGCCAACATTTAGGTGCTGCTTGAATGCACAATTCAAATTTCATATATGGTACAGTGAACAGTAACCAATATAGACATCCTATCCAGTATTTCATTTCGTTCTGGTATGATAATATCCAGGAAATTTACTGTATCACAACATATTTTGATATATTAATCACAATGTTGTTTACTTCAACAGTACTTTTTGCCTGGCTGAGTCTGTCTGCCTGCCGTTCTGTTATCCAGTGTTTTGCAGTGTTTTTGATACTAAGTTGAGGTTCTCACAAGAGCTTATTATACATACTGAAGTCATGGTTTCCCCTACTGCAGCCAAACGACTTGAAGAAATATTTGACAAGACACTAAAAAGGTCTACAAGATATTTTGAAACTCTGATTAAATGGTCATATAAATCGAACCATTTTGTTATATTACGATATTTAGCCTAAAAGCCTGCCATTTGCTTTGTGGGTAATATTAATTTCTCTACAAAACATTTAAATAAACAATAGTGAGAGCATGAGCCCTGTGTCCCAGCTATGAAAACAGCTCTTTGTTTAAGGAGCAAAGAGGCTTATTTTTTTCCACTCTTAATATTTGATTTCAAGTAAACCAGTTGAGTTTGGTTTGTGTTTGTTTCTGTTAGACTGCGAATAAAACCACTTAGCATAGTTGTGTAGATAAAACCAATAATCCTTAATCAGTACCTCCGTTTTGTTTCCATCACAAAAGCCTCATTTGTGTGCACCTCATTTTCTAGCTGTACACGCGCTTTTCTCCCCCGCACTATAAATCAATATCTTACACTGCAAACGTTCAGCAGAACTGTGATTGATGAGAGCTTTTGAGCAAAGTAATTTCAAATCAATACATTTAATTGTGTGTCTTGTCTGCCTCTCTGCAGTGAATGGTTCATCAATGGGAACTACCTCGTGATCATTGTATCTATTGCAGTAATATTACCACTGGCTCTCATGAAACAGCTAGGTGAGTATGTAATATCATGTCTTTATTATGGTGTATTACCCAACTCGTTAGTGTTTCAGTGTGAGAATTTAGATTTTATGTTGTATTGATTTGTATAATCAGGTGAGAGCGAAACTATGTCACTTTTACAATAGGGTTGAGTGTGTTTTTAGCATTTAGCTAAAATGCTGCACTACTGCAACAGCAGACAATTAAGGAGGTATAACATCGGCAGATGCCTCAGTAACATTTGTTATGCAGCAGCATTTCCTTTAAGTTTGCTAATATTAGATAACATTAGCAGCATATCACCAGAGTAACTGCTTACTGCTGCTAACTGTAGCTGCTGTTAGCTACTTACCCCAAATAGACGCGCAGCTAGCTGCCCTATTGATGGACTCTGCCCAGCCTGGGAACGTTGAGCACAGAGGGTGTGTTAGACCATTTTACCCCAAAATTAGCATGTAAATGTAGGTTTTTTATAACACAGCTACACCCACTTAAAGTAGGCAATTGACTCCTTGAATTTGTCTTCCTGTTCATCACAGATGATTGGAGCTGAAGCCAATAAATACCCGTGACTACTGCAGAGTAATTTGAGGCAGGAGTAAAGACCAGATGTTAGCGGGTGTCCGTGGACTTTTTGTCCAGTGTGAAATGGGTATTAGTGTTTGCACAGCTAGCACAGGAGCTTTGGACAGCCTGGAGGAGGTTCTCAGTATGGGGGGGCAGGCAGTGTGGAATGCTGGCAGGGATCTGGATCTGGATGGGAACATCCCCAGGGTGCCAGCAGGCAAATCCGGCAAGAAAACCACCTCTGTGTTGTTGGACTGAGGGCAGACTGGATACCACAGTGACTCACTACTGACTGTTGAGGTACAAGGTCGTATCATGACACAGGATACGCGGGAGCGGGCCGGTTAGCATGCTAACTTTCGTAGATATGTCTGCAACGCGATAGTGTTACATAATAAAGACAGTGTGATCTCCTCACATCTGTTGATCATTTGAGTTAATTTTGGTTTTAAACTAAAATTCTTACATATTGCTCTTTTTAACCAAAGGTTCTGTCGGGTAAACAAAAGTATTTTACCATTAAACAAAATCAAAATACTTTGCTAGCCAGATTACTGTTTCCAAACACCCTGCAGAGCTAGAGACAGAAAAGAACCCGTGGAGCTCACTGGGTTTTATAGTGACTTGCTCAAGGATGCTTCATTCTAGGCCGTTTGTTATTTGTCACCATCAAGGCTTGAACCTTGGTCTTTGTACTGGAATACCAATTTCTCACAATTCAAACCATGGTGGCCTCCTTGTGACGTGCTGAATTGCACAATGTATGCCATATTTTGCATTAAGATATCTTGAGGGGTGAGGTTTTCATTGAAGGGCTTATTTCCATGGTAGAGCTGAACTCTCCTTCTTACAAGGTTGGGTGAGTGTCCTGTTGTATGTCCGCCTGACTGCGCTTAAGATTAGCAAGTACATGAAAATAAAACAGATGGAAAGAAGAAAAAAGAAAGCTGGGGAAGCCAGTTTGGAAGTGAGAAAAGGAGGCGTATTGGCTGACCTCTTGTAAGAAGTCTGTCTCCTGCCGAGACATGAAGGACAACAGAGCCAGTCGGTGCAGTCGAGTAATGAGCTCCTGCTCCCAGCACACTAAATCACCCAGTCGGCCACAAGACTTGAAGAACATACAGTGGGAAATACGGTTCAGCAGGAGAATGCTGCTTTACCTCCCTCGCGACTAGGCATCACTGTAGAGATAAGCAGAGGGGGGTGATATAGTACATCGTTTATATTAGCATTTAGAGTCATATAATTCAGATTAAGCATGACGGTGTAATCCAAGATGAGAGGAATGCTAATGAGGCACTTGTCTTTCAGGATACCTGGGATACACCAGTGGCTTCTCCCTGAGCTGCATGGTTTTCTTCCTCATTTCGGTATGTCCTGGTATACATACGTGTAAATTGCTCATCGACATGTCTTGCTTCTTGTTTCTTGTCATTTGGCGGAAACATCAAGGCACAACATTGTGCAACAAGATTTTTTTTTCCTTTTAGCCTTCCCACCATCTCTTTAGTATTCCCTGCTCTCTCTACTCATTGCCATGGACGAATGTTTGCACGCTGCGGTTTCAAGCTGTGTTGGTTCTCTGTCTTTCTCTGACCTAGTTTTGGCTGTGTGAGCTTTAATCCACGCATTTCTCTCTCTCTCTCTCTCTCTCTCTCTCTCTCTCTCTCTCTCTCTCTCTCTCTCTCTCTCTCTCTCTCTCTCGCTCTCTCGCTCTCTCTGTCTGTGCCATATTTCTGTCCTCTCTGTATGCTAACTGTGTCCCACAGCCTTTGTTTTCTCCTCTGCAATGTACAGGTCATCTACAAGAAGTTCAACACCCCCTGTCCTTTCGTGGATTTTGCATTCAATGGCACTGCCAGTGTGCTGAATGTCAGTGTTGCTGATATAGGTGGGGCGGAAGATCCTGCCTGCATTCCCAAAATGGTCAACCTCAACTCTCAAGTACGTTCACGCATGTCACTCAAGTCTGCAAATCCACCTCCACTTCCATGGCCACAGACAGACACCCACTTAATGGCATCCTCAGCATGTTGCCAGTGACAGTTCACAGTCCAAGCATGGAAATCACACTTTGTTTGAAGCACTCAGGAAAAGATAAGGGCTTTTATCAAGCCGTTAATGATAGAATATAGTCTGCGATTAAAGGAACACTGAAAGATGGACAGTGACCCCTGAGCTGTCAGCAGTGGGATAAAGATTGCTTTGGCATTCTGTTCCTTGCAGTGAGAGCATCAAGTTTGCCCTTTGTGAGGTAATGAGTAAAATGGGAAAGACCTGACATTTCTCTCAGTACCATTATTTTTACACACAATACATACCTTCACAACAGGGGAGGACTCCTGAAAGACTCTTAATTACAGTCATAATTGATTGTAACTTGACATTACCCAATTTTCATTGAGGGACTTTTACTTACCAGAGCTTTAGCAATACTGACAACTTTTATATCACACTTTTCTAACCCAGTCTAGTAAAACCAATCCCTGCAGCTTAGCAGCTTTTGAGTAAGGCATTCCTAAAAAGGCTAAAGCTGGGCTGCAGCCAGGCCCAAGTTAATCACAGGGAAACAATTAGCTCTCTGTGATATGTCTGATGGAGCAATGGGCAGTAAAGTGCGAGGTTGGTGGTAAGACGTCTGGGATGGCGCTGCTGTATCTATGGTGACCTGTTGGGGTTCATTTTCAGACGGCCTACACCATCCCCATCCTGGCGTTCGCCTTTGTGTGCCACCCTGAGGTCCTGCCCATCTACACAGAGCTGCGCAAGTACGTTCATATGATGGATAACTCCTGCTAACTTTTGGACAGGAAATCAGCTGCATAAGAAAGAGGAAAGCTACTATGTCAGATTTCTGTTTGGCTGCTCATAAGCGAGTCACATGCACCGCTTTCACTTTATTTTGAAATGCGTTGGCACTGCTTGTTTGATGTAGCATGTTTAAATTTATCATCCTGCTTTGAAACCACTGCTTGTTCTCCTAAGATTAATTTTGACGTGTTATTGAATTTTCGTTAGGCAAACTAGTCCTGCAGCTGAAGGTGGTATGTTATGCTTTCTGTATGGGCAGATACAGTAATGTGACAGAGGATGCCCTGATGTTGTATGTGTGTGTGTGTGTGTGTGTGTGTGTGTGTGTGTGTGTGTGTGTGTGTGTATTGCATCACATGGCAATATCTTCTGATTTCAGTCCCACCAAGAAAAAGATGCAGCATGTGGCCAACATCTCCATTGCAGTCATGTACGGCATGTACTTCCTGGCTGCCCTTTTTGGATACCTAACTTTCTATGGTGAGGCCTGGTCCTCCTCTCATTTCATCAGTCTATCTATCTATCTATCTATCTATCTATCTATCTATCTATCTATCTATCTATCTATCTATCTATCTATCTATCTATCTATCTATCTATCTATCTATCTATCTATCTATCTATCTGTCTGTCTGGCTATCTGTCTATCTGTCTGTCTGGCTATCTAGCTAGCTAGCTATCTTTATGTCTGTCTGTCGAACCATTTATGCTACATAGCCTACCGTTGCTTCTATTTATTTATTCATGCTTCTCATTAATTGTAACAATGTCAGTGTTTGTCCTCACATCAGTCCTCACATCAGCACACAGTTAACATGTAGGCTGAAATGCACCGTGATGCAGCTGCACCCTCTAGTGGTCATGTATATCTCTAACATGCTGTAATCATCTGCGGTGAAAAGGCATCAGGATTTATCAAGGTTTCATTTGCTATAGTAGCATATAAGTCATGTTTACTGTATTTATGAGTTCACATTTCCATATATTTATACCATGATATTTAACAGTAAATGACAGCACTTTACTTAAAGGCCTCCTGTAATTATTTGAAAAGTTATTGAATTAATTATTATTATCAGTATAAATGATGTTTTGACAGCTGTTCTTCAGTCATCATGCCTGGCTCTCCTCTGTTTTCCTCTCTGTCGATCCCTTTCAGGTGAGGTGGAACCAGAGCTGCTTCACACATACAGCCGCATCGACCCGTATGACACTTTGATTTTGTGCGTGCGGGTGGCTGTGCTCACCGCGGTCACACTCACGGTGCCCATTGTGCTCTTTCCCGTGAGTACAATTTTAGCTCATTAAAAGTGTACTATGACATTTTTGGGAAAAGACAAGACAAAATTCTTTATTCATGGAATTTCATGCACACACAAACTAAATAAACAACCTGTGTCCATGTTCATGACTGAATGAGCTGAATATACAAACATACCTTGAAAGGACAACCAATATCATACTGTTTGGTTTGTTTGTATGTCGCAGACGCTCCCACCTTTCTAGCTTCACACAGTGTTCTGGGGACTTTATTTTCTTCTGTGATAGGTTTGTGTATTCAGTTATGCAAATGAGTTTGAGTGAGTTTGCATTATTACCTTATCAGTATAAAGAATATGACCCTTCTGATTTTCCAAAAACTACATAATGCACCTTTAAGTCTACACATTTGCTGTTTTTAAAAATACAGCCACATGATTGAAAATGACTCTTTTTTTACTGTTATTATTATTATTATTGTTATTGTGATCAGGTGCGGAGAGCGATCCAGCAGATGATGTTTCCCAACAAGACCTTCTACTGGCCCCGTCACATCGCCATTGCCGTCGTTTTGCTCACTTTCATCAACCTGCTGGTCATCTTTGCCCCCAACATCCTGGGCATCTTTGGGGTCATTGGTAAGTCAGATCAACCCTTGGCACAAGTCGGTGTTGATGAATAAGCACCAGCAAATAAACATATTTATAGATGCACCCTGAAGAATTCTGAGTAGCTTTAATGATCTCTTTAAATTCTAGATATGGATTATGCACGGTTGCTTATTTCACCTCATTTGATGCATTTGATGTTACAGACCACTGAATGTGAATAAAGGAGAAAAATAAGTAGTGACATCCAAGATTTTGAGATGACTAAATAATTAGACAGGGATTTTATTATGGGGGGTGTTAGAAATTAAGTAGTACTTTTACAAGTTTGTCCAACCGGCTTGTTTTGACAAAATTCTTAAGCCGCATATGATCAGTATTCTTTTGGGATGGTGCAACAAAATAAGAACGTTTTATTATGATCCCCACTTTTCATCTAATTTCCATCTCATCACTACAGTGCTGTCAGACTGGCAGCAGCAATTAATGACAACGAAAGGCAGTGAGAACCCATGGAGAATTAATTTTAATTAATAGTGTTTTGTCTGCCTCCCAGGTGCCACATCTGCCCCTTGTCTCATTTTCATCTTCCCTGCTGTCTTCTACATTCGTATTGTACCCAAAGAGGAGGAGCCGCTGCGCTCAGTCCCCAAAATCATGGTGAGTAACTCGAGTTATATTATGCTGATCTGTCAAAATATATAAAGCATCAATATATATGCTATGTAGATGTCTGACATTTGACATTCAATTAGATACATTGAATAGAGTTATTTTAGGTTGTTCAGTGTCGAATCAGGTTTCTCCAAATGTGTATTTTAAAGACATCTTGAACACCAAAAAGATTTTTATTTTTTTATTAGTAATGACATATTTGTTAGCTGATGAGTAAAAAAAACTGCAGTGCAAAGAGACTAAAGATGTTTTTCAGAAAATTTAGAAACAGTGATGCCATCAGAGAACACTGACTGGACTTTATTTCCAAATGTAAAATGTCTTAGCACAGTATATTGTTCACGGTCCTTCAAGAAAAAAGAGAAACCTAACACCAGACTTTAAAGCAGTGTTTTTCTGTTCAGTGTGCTTCACCTCTGATCACACCTTGCCTCACTGAAAGGTGTTGTTGTTGTGGTGTGAAGTTTGCTCTGTTGGACCTGTAATCACACCCAGCAGTGAGTTCACAGTGTACTGACACACCCTGCAGCAGTGGTTTTCCAACTTATTGTGCCCAAGGTAAACCAAAGGCAAACCAAAATCTCAAGGCACAGCTGTATGTGTCCATGAAAATAGCCGCCATAACACATTTTAATCTGTACATGTTTTTTTTTTTAATTAATTAATTAATTTTATTAATGCCAAATGACATTTCACAAACATACTGAGGGTAGAAGAATTTGCCTGCATGTATTGTATTGTATTGTGAAATGAATGAGAACAAAGTGCTTTTGAATTAAACTGAAAACTCTTTCCTTACTTGTTGTATAGTTATATATTGCAATAACAAAATGGTGGGGAACCATTGCCCAAGTCTGCTCATGCTTATGCTTTAAGGATCTTTATGTAAAAGAAAAAATCTGACATCGCTTAATAAGATCTCAAAGATCAATGTCTGCATTGCCCTTGAAAATAAGAATAGTTAAGATTTCTAGCACAATAGGTCCGGAGGCCAAGACTGACCACAGATGCAATTGTTTTTGTTAATGCTGTATTCTTGAGATCATAAGTTTACCATTGCATTATCTTGAGATTACAAAGCTTGTTTTCTGATAATAAGTTCATTTATCTTTTTATCTTAAGAGAAAATGAAATAATTAACTTCGATCTTGAGATAACAGCATTAAAAAAACAAACAAACAAAAAAACATGTGCACCTATGCACATTCTCAGATGCCATACATCAAAACAAAACAGCAATGACAAAATCATTCGAACATTAAAAGATTTACTCTGGACGTTACTGTTGATATGATGACACACTGTAAATGATGCATCCAGTCTGTGTTCCCACAGTGATCTCTCTATCTTCTGTTATCTGTCACTCATTTTCTCCTCAAGGCTGCCTGTTTTGCTGGGATAGGCTTCCTGTTCATGATAATGAGCCTCAGCTTCATCATCATTGATTGGACATCGGGCAGCAGCAAAGCCAGCAGTGGTCACTAGGCACCACCTACCACTTATTTTTTCAGGTTTTATATTGTTAATTTAGACCTGTGTTGTAATGTTACTGTTTTGACTTATGAATAATGTTTGATGTTGAACATGCCCTATCTTTTCCATGGGAGTATATTGGCCACAAGGAAGTCTAGAGTTGAAGCTTGCGCTCTCTAACGACGTTACGTTGTACTGAGCATCCTGCCAAACAGTGACTGCAGATCCAGGCCAGTAGACTCCAATGTAAAGTTGATAGTGAATTTTAAAAACAGGTCAGGTGCATAAAGATTGATGTTGACATTGGGAGGCTGTGCCTTGTGAGACGGATGCAAAACAAAAAACAGAAAAGTAACAATATAGAAAGCTGCTGTCTGTCTTTATACGCCTGTCCCTGCGCGTATCTGTCAACCCTCGCTATCCCTGTCTTGTCCTATGGTGATCTACAGAGTGCTACTCAGATTCTAACATACAGTCTAAGGCACCTCCCATTTAAATGTTGAATGACAGAAATGTATCGAATGATAGGCCATTATTTTATTATTATTGCTATTATTATTATTATTATTATTATTATTATTATTATTGTAAGTTATTTAAGAGAAAGTGATAGTATAAGCACATAAAAAAAAAATATGTTAAAGGAATAGTTCAACATTTTTGATAACACTCTCAGCCACAGTCAGCAGCTGGTTAGCTTAGCTTAGCATAAAGGCTGGAAAACGTAGAACTATTCCTTTACAGCGCAGCCTCTAGCGTCCCACTCCACTAACTTGTGCTGCTGCTGCTGCTGTTGCATATTTTAAGGTTTAGACGTGTTAACATCCTCACCTCTAACAGAGCAAGATGCAAAAAACACAGAAAGTATGTGGTGCAGTGTTGCGAGCACTTTTTTCATAACATTCCTGAACAGTATGATCCAGATGTATATTTTTTATTATTAATCACCACTTGATGAAAACCTCAGAGGATGCAGTATGGACTGATGACTTGATCGTCAGCATATACCGAGGCGATCCATATCAGAAATGCAGGAGCATTTTGAAATGGATCTTGGGCGTCCATATAACTATGTAAAAGAGTCTCATTTTCAGTATTACTGTGTAAATGACAGTGATAAATGGTATTGAGACCCTCAGTAGTTGGATTATACAGATCGAAGCGATAAATGAAATGAAAAGAAGGAAAAAGTTACCGCTCAGTGATCTTAATCGTCGAGCATGAGCCTGGAAGATTCGATGTGTTGTTTCTGAACATTTCCTGGGAGTAATCAGAGATAACCAAAAAATATGTATTAAAAAAAACACAGGGTCACTTCACGACAGTTTGGTGTCTGTAAATATTTCTGCATTCAGCACTAGCTTGATCGCTAACGGAAATGACCGACTGTCTCTTTAACAATCTCCGAAGGTTTATGGTTAGCAATAGCACTTTCATTTGATAAGCACAACTTCCTGCAGCCATTAATAAGTTGCAACACAAGCAAATGAGTTGTTAGGCGTTTACTTGTTTGATAGATGTGATTTATGGGCATGTCCCCTCTGTAAGACTAAATCAATCTAATGTAGACTTTGAGAAAAGTAGCAACATATCGATGGGATATTATGGATGTCTTCTCCAACATTACTTGAAATAAATAAAGTAAGCTTTCTTGTGAGGCCCTGCCACGATTAGTTTCTCCCTCTCGACTGCTCTGTAGATAAAATTAGTTGGATGTAACATTGGAGATTTTTCAGTGTCCGTGTTGTTTTAAAAAAAAAGAAGACATGGCTCCACTGTATTCAACTATAGTACCTATGTGCATTTGTGCTGTTAAACATGGACCTATACTATCAGAAGTACAACTGAAGTCTCCTACCATTGATGGATTAACTGTTTTAACCTTCATGTTCAGTGTTTATTCTGGTGTATCAGTTGAATCCGATTCAGTGACGAAATGCAAGATGCTAAACGATTGATTTTATGTTTTTTTTTTGTTTTGTTTTGTTTTTTTTACTATGTCTAGTGGTTTATCATCAGTGGTAACATTTGGGTTGTTTCTAACTTCCTTGCTGCTTCTTGGCAGACAGTAATCTACTAACTTGGAGTTTTAGTGAGATGGTGTACTTGCCTATATTTCATTTTTTTTTTTTTTGAATGATAAATCTTTTCACACCAGACTACAGTGACCGCGGTATGGATAAATTAGCAATGTCCTGTCAATTTGTTACACAACAACCCCCCCTTTAAATCCCTTTTTTCCATTATATCTAGATATTTGGTTGTCTTTATGTGTTTGTATGCAGAGGGAATCATCTGAATCAGCCACTGGGGCATAACGTAGTGTTGTTTAAAAATTACAAGCTTATATTTATCCCCATCTTCCTGTTTGTAGTCTGACTTTAGTTTTTTGGCAGTACGTATGATACGTGTACGTAGTAGTAGTACGTATGGCATTTTGGTTTATCGTGTCATTTTTCAGTGGTGCACACACACAAAACACTTTAAAACCTCACGACATGCAAAAAATAAAGCAAGAGGCAACACAGCAAGGGGACACACTGTGTTAGTGGCTGATAGAAGATGAACTCTGAGGACCTCTTTAGATGTCAGTGTTGTGAGACTCCCTCTCTGTGTGATCTATTGAAACGTGTATGATTGAATAGTAACATATTAAATATTGACATCGGCCAGCATTTATAAATAATGTATATAAATGTATACCCTTTATATTCTATATGCATATCTAGTTTGTACAATGTAAATAGCAATTAAAGTTTTAGTCCGATTAAAAATACAAATGTAATCATTTTCAAAGTGCTTTTAAACCTTTTTGTCTGTCATGTCGATTTTCTTGTATCTCTATATATTTTAATATGTTGCTGGCAGTTTATTGTACTGTAAACAATGTTGCAATAAAGATAATGAGGTAACAGACCTTTGGCCTTTAATCATCTGTCAGATGTGGTGTGGTTGTCTTCCATTTCGTTAAAGATTACTGGAAACAGGATTGTATGGACTGGATTTTGATCAGACCCTCTGACTGACTTGCATTCTGTACAAACATGCTGACAAACATGAAATTGAAAAAGCAAGGACTTTTCAGCTATAAAAAACATGTGTAGTTTATACATTTCAATGTGACAGTGTTTCACAAATGAATATAATTATTTTCAACAACAAAAAAAAAGTGTGAGGAAAGAGAGAAAGAGTTAATTTCTCTCTTAAGTGTCCCAAACCAGTCCACAAGGTGGCACTACAGAGTTTTGGTAGGCATTAGCTGTGGCTCTATGAAAACAATCAAAGGTTTTTGATATTTTGATTATCTAGTTTGTTTTTGGAGTATTTTGAGTCTCAGTTTGGACTTCAAACTCTTCATGTTCACACTTTTAAAAGCAATTGCGTCTAATACAATAACTATCTACTACTACTACCAAGATTTAAAAAACAAAGACCACTAATGCTTTAACTTTGCTTTCCCCATGGCTCTTAAATGCTCTCCAGAAGCTCCTGAGATTTCAAATTCCCACATTCAACTTAATGCTTACTAAAAGGGTTTGTTACTGTTATATAGAAACAAAGCAGCGGTCTTAACGAAGTCAGGATACCGTTTTATAACCTTTATAAAGTAGGCTAA